>NW_024412376.1:24873634-24914794 GCF_014898765.1 Herpailurus yagouaroundi
TCTCTCTCTCTCTCTCTCTCTCTCTCTCTCTCTCTCTCTGCCCTTCCCCTGCTCTCTGTCTCTTTTTCTCTCAAAATCAACAAATAAAAACTTGTTTTTTTAATCTGCATTTTTAACCCCTAATTCCTACAAATCTGGACATTTAAAAGCCATTATAAGGACAGATGGGCAGTTGCCAGAGGCAATGTTGGGGGATGGGGAGGGAAATGGGTGAAGGTGGTCAAAAGGTATAAACTTCCAGTTATAAAATAAGTCATGGAGATATAATGTACAACAGGGTGACTATATTAATAATACTGTACTCTATATCTGAGGTTTCTAAGAGAGTAGATCTTAAATGTTCTAGCACAAGAAAAAACTGTATGTATGGTGACTAGTGGTTAACTGATTTATTGTGGTTATTTCACAATATATGCAAACACCAAATCATTATGCTGCACATTCGAAACTAATGTTATGTTATATGTCAACTGTATCTCCATAAAAATAAATAAATAAACATAGAAACTACTATAGGGATATAGAAGCTGAGAAGGAGAAGTCAGAAAAGGGGAAACGTGTAATAATATTAAGTAAATGCCTACTATATACATGTCTCCTACCAGGCACAGTCTAAACACTGTGTCAGTCTTAATGACAGAGATGGAACAAGACAAGATGAGCCAGACATGAGCAATATCATCCCAGGATTATTAGGTAGGTTTACTGAAGATTTAGTCCAATGTAAACACACCTTGCTTCTGTTCCAGAAAAGAGACCGAATTTTTAATTTCTATGTATTTCTCTTTAATTTACCTTTACCCAGAAAAAGTATTGGCATTGAGATTGTTTCAATGAAAGCTCTAATTTTTTTTTAAGTATCATGAAGATACACCTTTTAAGTAAGTATTGCTGAAGCTAGAAATAAGAAAATATCCGATACAGAGATTATGCAAATATTACACAAGCTCTATTGCGGAAGAGGAAGGTAGTGCTGACAGAAAATAATGGCATTGCACAAAGGCTGCCAATCAAATGTCCTGTCAACATGAACTTATTTCATAGGTTCTTCTTTGCGAGGTGACAGGAATTGCTTTTCTCGTGTCTCAGATTTGGTGAAGACAGCACAGGCAGGTTAATGCAAGCAATGGGTAAAGTCTGTAGGCTAATATCAGCATGGGGCTCCCACAACAGTTTTTCATTTCTTACTCCCTCACAGCTTATCACACAGGACTGCCCTCTTTTCACCTCTGCTGACCCCACCCACTCCCCTGCCTTTCCAGCTCTCCCTTCATCCAGGAAAGATGCATGGGGACTGAGAAAATGCAACTGTATCTGTGAATCAGAAGCAGGAATGTTTAAGTCACCCACTCACCAGGTTCTACTAGAATCCTCAGCCCCTGCCAGCCCTTTTCTGAGACCAGCTTCCACTCGTAGGCATGGCCCAAGTTTCTGGAATGAATCCTAAATATCGGCAGGAGAGTTTTAAGAACTTTACACCAAGAATCCAGGACCCTGCTTATCTCCTGGATCCTCTCTCTGGTGCCCCAACCGCATGATGAATGCTTGTCTGAAACCCCAGCTGTGGATTTTCAGATATTGTGATTTGCTTGCCAAGCTCGATTGCATTCATTCATAACAGATTTCCAGCCTGCTATGTCAGACTCAAATATAAACTATAATTCTTGCAACCAAAAGACTGAAATCTAGAATTAAAAGGCAAAATAGTTATAGAAGTAATTATAACAAACACAAAGCTCTATATAATTGTAAGCACCACACTGAAGTATTTGTAAAGAACATCAAGGAAGCTTAACAGGATCTGTGTGGAAGAGCTGAAGAAGGCTTCACAGAGGAGATGACATGGAAAAGAAAGGAAAAAGCATGACAGGCAGTTGGAACAACACATAAATAGGCATAAAATAATAAGAAAAGGGGGATGCCTGGGTGGCTCAGTCCGTTGAGTGTCTGACTTAGGCTCAGGTCATGATCTCACAGTTTGTGTGTTTGAGCCCTGCGTTGGGCTGGCTGCTGTCAGTGCAGAGCAGCCAGATCCTCTGTCCCCCCCTCTCTCTCTCTGCCCCTCCTCCACTCACTCGCTCTCTCACAAATATATAAATGTTAAAAAAATCATTAGAAAATGGTGTGCTTAGGGAGCAAAAAAGGAGTCGGTGGACTAGAGTATGTGGACTATGAGAGCCCAATTAAGGAACGGGTCGGCCAGCAGCTGCCGGACCCCAAGGGACACTTGAGCAGCCTTGGCATTATAATAAAACGGAGAAATCATACTTTCCACATTCTCACTTAGGAAAGGTACAAGAAGTAGTTGGTGAGCCAAAGCAGAATGGCCTAGAAAAATCGAAGAGGAACTGAAAGCTGCCAACAGCGGTTCTCCACCTTTCCTCCACTGTGGGCTCGATCTCTCTCCAGGTAACTGAAAACAACGTTCAAACAATATTGGTTTGAAGGAGCATCGAAGTTTAGTGGAGATGTCAATGCATCCATCTCACCCTGACGTACATAACACAGAGCACTGAGAAAGTATGCTGAACTAATAATAGTAGTTCTGGGGTCCTGACTTCAAGTACTTTATATCTATTAACTCGTTCAATCCTTATAACCATCCTATGGGGTAGACATTATCATCTCCATATCAGATGAAGAAGCAGAAGCATATAGTGGTTAAATAACTTTCCAAAACTCATGCAGCAAATATGGAGCCAGGGCGGCCAAGGTGGCTGCTTGCAGAGTCTCCATGCCAAGCCATCACACAATTCTGACATACTGAGTTTTTACTTTATCCTCTGGACAGTGGACAGCTGGCAAGGCTTTATAAGCAATGGGGCAGTAATCTGTGTATGAAGATCACTCTGGAGGAATCTGAGAAGATTGAACAGAATTGAGAGAGGCTGAAACCCAAAGCAAGAATAGGGGACTACTGTATTCATCAGAGCAGGAGACGGTGGGGGCCTGAACCAAAAAGTGGAATGAATTTGCAGAGTAGAGGAAACTGAAGAAGTGTTATGGCCCTCAAATCACTGGGATCCAACTGATTGCTGGTGGGTGGTAACAGTGATGAGAAAATCTAGGCTTTGATGATAGGGTAAATGAGAAAACACTGTTTTCTTATGGAAAATGTTTCTTTTTGAGGCCCTGGGTGTCGCCAGATAAAGGCACTCAGTGAGTAAGTAAAATAGAGAAAGAGAACTCCACAGGAGATTGGGAGTTGCAGAGATGGGTCTGCAGGGAAAGAGATAAGGGTAGCAGATTGCACCCTGAAGGCCAGCACTTAGCCAAGGTAGAGGAAGCCGGGAAAGAAGCTGAGCAGTAATTGGAAAGGCAGTAGAAGGGGCATGAGAGAGTGCAGTTGTGCAAAGCAAAGAAGGAGAAAGTTCTGGAAAAAAAGAAAAAGATCAACAGTGTGAAATGCTCTGATGTGCTGATAAAGCACCTCTGAAAGGCCCGTGAAGACTTTTTAAGACACCCCCAACCGGGTTCTTCCTTCATGTCCCCACCCCACTTCTTATTCCCCTGACCCCCTGCCCAATTCCATGGTCTCCAGCCTTGACTTTCCAGGCACTGGCTAATTACCCCATACAAGCTTTAGTATTACTCTTAAGTCCTCCGTTATGTTGAAGATATTAGAACACATTTCCTTAGGCTAGAGGACAGAACCCAGGTAAACCACACATATTCTCTACCTTCGTGTTTTGATCCACAATCTTCTTCAGATTTTTCAACAGATGATTATTTGGACCACCTTCTTTCTCATTCACATAAACTATCCTATCCAGGTCTGGAAAGTTCCGGTTCAGATCTATTCCCTGGGCATTGCTTCGACCCACAAACCAGTCCTTGAGCTCACCAGGCTGAAAAAGATCAAGGGGGAAAATAATAAGTTCTTTAGTACCATTGTTACTATCTAATTAAGGTTTTCATCAATGATTTTTAAAATAATTTATTAAGATTAATTATTTCAGCAATGTCCTCTCAAAGCTGCATTTTCACTCTCTTACTGACAAACATATGAAGGTATCAGGTTTAAAGTATTTGTTATGCTCATTTCAAAAATATTTTCAATGAATAATATTTTAAATAATAATATTTTAAATGTAATAATAATTACATTTAAAAGATATGTATCATCAAACTGCAAAAAAATATCTGTATATATTAGTAATAGATGATACCTTTCACAGCATGCCAATCTAGGGGCACCTGGGTGGCTCAGTCGGTTAAGCATCTGACTTCAGCTCAGGTCATGATCTCAAGATTCCAGGGTTCAAGCCCCACATCGGGCTGACAACTCAGGGCCTGGAGCCTTTGGATTCTGTGTCTCCCTCTCTCTTTGCTCCTCCCCCACTCATGCTCTGTCTCTCTCTCTCTGTCTCTGTCTCTCTCTCAAAAAAACATTTAAAAAAAATTTTATTAAATGAATCATGCCAGTCTAGATTTGGGTTTAAGTAAAATATTCATTGGCTTTGTAAATCACAGCAATCAATCTTTTAAGTATTCAAAAGAAATTACTAAAGATCGAAGGTTTTAAATGAGTTTAACATAAATTATTTACATATTTGTAATATACCTCCCTCTTACAGTCTTCATGAACAACTTCATAGAGCTCTGTAAATTGAAAAATTTCTGTTCAATTTTAAGCCCTTTATTCCAGTAATGGCATAATCTGGAAATTTAATGAATCTCCAAGACATTTAGCTATATTCCATAATGCGTATTTCTTGTTTTACTATTAAATTATACATAATCTATGATATAGAGCTAATTCCCATATTCTTGAGATTATATAAGCCCAGATAACTTAGACTCTAAGGAATAAAAATCTAAAACGGAAAATAAAAATGATAATCTTTTTGTCCTTCTGTCTTACAATTCTTAATATAAATAATTATATTTATAATTATTAATTATAATAAATAATATTACAGTTCTTAAGATAGTAAATAATTTAATTCTCTATGTTATTAGAATTTTCCTTTTATCACTTTAGAAATTGTATCGATGTTATTTACAGAAATTCACTGTCTGGGTTTCTTACAATGTCAAACCGACAGATCACTGGACCTTTCATTTTTAGGGTACAAATCAACTTTCTACCTGGAGATAAGCATCCTATTATATACTTTAGTACCTTCCTATAAAATAAGAAAACTGCAGCTAAGGTTCTCCATACCTGTGCAAACAAAAAGGGAACGCATACCATATATTTTCTCTTACAATTTTGTCATTACTTCCCAGGTTCTCTAACAGTTACAATGTATTAAATTAATTTCATGTTTGATGTAGGAAGAGTTCTTGTTGTTGTTGTTTTTTACTTTACTCCTCATACATAGACAAGAATTAAACATTCATCTGGCCAAAATATTTCTTCCTCGTTGTCAGTAGAGGGCGCTAGGACATCACCTCATTCAGAGACAGCCATGGCATTACTCTTCAACACTTGGCAATAGTCCTATTTTTAGATTTTTAGAAGAAAGGAAATTTATCTAGTCACAAATGTGGGTGAATAAATATGATTTATTTAACAACAAAACAATTGAATATTGACTTATTAACAAAATTTCTCATTGGCAATCTCTGCTGAAGAAATTCACCCACCATCTCTTACCTTCTAAATTTTTGTCTTGCCAGCAAGTTGAATGGCATGTCCCTTATATCCTCCTCTGCCCTCTGTGTAAACTTCATATGAGTATATTACTTACACATAAGCACATAGGTACAAACATATGAAATGAAGAAAGCGTGCCCTGCTCTGAGCTGAGCTGGCCAGAACTCACCTGAGATGCAGCCTTCTCAAAGCCATCGGGGTTGAGGGAAGGCATGATGTGGATACGAGTGTTGTGGATCAGCTTGACGATGGTCTCGTTCCCCTTTTGGTATTCGTTGCACAGGTATTGGGCCAGGAAAATGAGCAGTTCCCGTCCAACGGCCTCATTACCATGCATATTCCCAATGTATTTAAATTCAGGCTCCCCTAAAAGAGCAAAAATCGATAGTATGGAGACACTTTCTATAGCTCCAAATGCAATACAAATGGCATACACTTATGAGTATATTGTATATCTCCTAATTTACTACACATAGCTGACAGTTTCTTCTGCCTCCCGAATTGCTACCTAAGAAATCTACTTTATTTTTTTTTAATTTTTTCAAAGTTTTTTATTTATTTTTGGGACAGAGAGAGACAGAGCATGAACGGGGGAGGGGCAGAGAGAGAGGGAGACACAGAATCGGAAACAAGCTCCAGGCTCCGAGCCATCAGCCCAGAGCCCGACGCGGGGCTCGAACTCACGGACCGCGAGATCGTGACCTGGCTGAAGTCGGACGCTTAACCGAGTGCGCCACCCAGGCGCCCCAAGAAATCTACTTTAAATATCAAAAATACTCCAAATGCTACTTTCCTTCCAATTCTCTCTCCCCAGCTTACCAGCTTGATAAGGACTGAACTGTGTCTCCTCCAAATTCATTTGTGAAGCCCTAATCTCCAATGTGACTATATTTGGAGACAGGACCTTTAAGGAAATAATTAAGGTTAAATGAGATCATAAGGGTCGGACCCTAATCCTTTCAACAAGAAGAAGAGACACCAGCAATCCCTCCTCTCTCTCCCCCAGGTGCATGGAGAAAGACCATTTGAGGACACAGCGAGAAGACTACCTGAAAACCAGGGAGAAGTCTCAGAAATCAACCCTGCTTGTCCCTTAACCTTGAATTTCCAGCTTTCAGGACTGTAAGAAAATAGATTTCTGTTGTTCTGACTGTTCACCCAGTCAGCGGTATTTTATTAGGGCAACCCGAGCAGACAAATATACCATCCCACCCTCAATAAATAATAATATACTGCATGCCTCCTATTGGTTGAAAACTGAACTTTGCATTTTTTTCTTACTTAGTCCTCACCAAACATCTAAAAATAGGTGTTATTTTATGATGAGCAAACTGAAGTTCAGAGTGCTTAAGAGGCCTGACCACAGTAACACAGCCCATGAAGCCAGGATTCAAAAACTGGTCTTCTCATTTAGTTAAGAGTCGTTGTTGTTGTTGTTGTTGTTGTTGTTGTTGTTGTTGTTTTTCCTCTTTTTAATCCGAGTGATTAAAAGCATGAACTTCTGGAACCCGAGTGCATGGGTTCAAATCCTAGCACCAAGACTTACTGGCCAGCCTTGAGCAAGTTACTTTGGCTCTCCGTGGCTCTGTTTTCCCTATAAAAGGAGAGAATAGAGTCTACCTATAAGATTATTTTAAGAACCAAGTGAAAGAATGAGTATAAATGCTTAGAACGGTGCCTGGCAAATAACAAGTGTGGTGTTTTCCTTCCATAATCTAATTTTTTCTTTACAAAAGCCCACTAAAATGGGAAAGACAGATATTTTTATTGCCATTCTTCTTGCACAAATGCAGCCCATAGAGGATACGTTTTGCTGAAGGGCTCAGAATTCAAACACAAATCACTGTGGCCCGTTTCTGCTGCTCTCCATTGCATTTTAGGAGGAGTAATAAAATTGTGGAGCAGAGCAGCAAATGATCTTAATTAATCCTGTTGTTCTGTTCCCTTCTGCCTTATCCTTCCCCCAGGCCCAATTTCTGCAGTGGAAAGAATTTTCCCACTTACAAAATCAACTAGAACTTCTCACCCCTGGTAAAAGAAAAGCTGGAAATATTTTTCTTCTGGAAATATGTTATCTGAACATCCTTTGCATGAGATTCCTGAGTGTGTGATTTAAATGATTACCTATTACAGAGAACCATGCCCTTGTGTGACCTTTCAGCCCGCACTTAAGCTAATCTTAATCTAGGCAGGAGCAGGATCAGTGCTATTTATATGCCCCTCATTTTTTTACTTTCAGTGAAAGTCGCTAACAAAACTACCCCCACGGACTTGCCCACAAGGTATATGAGAAGAGATCTTTTCTTTGCTTCTGATTTCAAATGTCATAATAACCTTCTTCCTTTCTGTCAAACTCATATGCTTTATACCTTCCCCTACTGGATATTAATCTGATTGAGGCACAAAAGAAACTGTAGCAGTCCGCTACAAAAGAAAATAGAGATCAAACAGCCAGGGGAAGATTACAAGCCTCTTTGACAAAGTTATTGAGAAGACTGCACTGTGGGAGGCAGTCTGGTCCTGCCCCTCACCTAAGCACAGCTTTGCTGGAGGCTTCAGTCAGTCAGAAGAGCTCGGCCCACAACCCAAAATAGTAGATTAACTCACGGAAATTTTGTATTACCTCTCTGGTTAAAAAAAAAAAAAATGTGTATATATATATTTCATGTATGTATATACACATACATACATGATATATATATAAGATATATAAGATATACGTAAGATATAGATAAGATAAGATAGATTAACTCACTGAAATTTTGTATTACTTCTCTGGTTAAAAAAAAAGTGTATATATATATATATATATGTACATACACACACACATACACATATATGTATACACATTTACTCATTTAAAGGAGAAATAGCAAACTCATACTCGCTTAGCCCCCCAGTGTGTGTTTGGTCATCACAGTATATTTTATATTTGAATCTGAATGCTTCTGCAGAGAACTTGCCCTCTAGGCTCTGACACAAGCATTACCACCCTTATGGCCTCAAAAACGCCTGGTTTTCAAAGTCAGAAAATTTCCGATGTGACTTTGTTTCTTCAACTCTGTAGGAAATTTCTCTGAGAAGCAAATCTCCCCTAAAATGTGTCTTATATTTATGAGGAGATAGTAATAATAATGACAATAGCAATGCTTTAGTTTGACATGAAGAGAGAACTATAAAGGTCATTTTCTAGAAGACATTAATGTATGGAAATGGAATTCAAGGCACATGTGACTTAGCAAAAGAAAAAGGCAAGTGTATTTTTATCTTCCACTGTCTTCTGGAACAAATTAGATTGCTAGATAATGCCATCCCCAGAATACAGAAGAGCTGTGTTAAGCCTACTGACGTGTCTTGTGAGATGAAGAAGAGCCACACTTTTTAAATATAGCATCTGTTGGGGGTGCCTGGGTGGCTCAGTCGGTTAAGTGCTGACTTCGGCTCAGGTCATGATCTCACGGTTTGCAGGCTCGAGCCCCATGTCGGGCTCTGTGCTGACAGCTCAGAGCCTGGAGCCAGCTTCGGATTCTGTGTCTCCCTCTCCCTCTGCCCCTCCCCCACTCACACTCTCTCTTTCAAAAATAAAGAAATATTAAGAAAATATTTAAATAAAGCATCTGTTGGATGCATATGCAAAACTGGTGTCTGACACTACAGGAGACCCGAAAGCCAATAGAAGAGCGTCCCAAACTTCAAAGAATGTAGGGTCTGGAGGAGGACACAGATGTGCACACAAACAGTATTCGGCAGTGAGGCAACGATGAAGAAATGTTGGATACATAACCAACCAGCTTCAAGGTTCTAAAGTGGAAGGAATATCCCTGCCACCTATATGGCCCTTCTCCCTCCCACTGCCAAAATTATCTTTTCATGACCCAACCCCCATTGGGTTTCCTCCATCTAAAACCCGTCAGCAAACTAGCTTCCCATTTGCTTTCACCATAAAGACCAAAATTCTCTACAAGGGCTTTAATTTCCCTGTGGTTCGGCCTGCTGCACCTCCCTAGTCTCCATAGGCACTCCTTCACTGGGGCTCTGGCCTCTTTACTTCTCTCACACCCATTCTGCCTTCACATTCTTCCAGTCATGGAAAACTATGGTCTCCTCAGAGTATCTCTAGTCTAACTCCAGTTCTTCCGTTATGTTTAATACCTCAGTGTGAAAATATACACTAATCAGTGTGATTGTTTGATCTTGCACCCCCAGACTACATGGTCTGTCAGTCTTGGGATGGCGTCTCTTTTAGCTCACTAGTGCACTACTCCTACCCAACGTAGAGCCTGAAAAACAACAAGAGCACAATAAATACTGATTAAATAAATCCATGAGTAAATGAATAAATGAATGGTCTTGCTTTTCACTCCCAACCTCCCAGCAGTATCACCAACAGCAGAAAGTGCCCTTGAGATGCAGCTGGGCTGTGGCCACCTGAAAACTTTCTGGCACAGTGAGGAGGAAAATGAATAACTGAAGGGGACTTGAGACAGGGTCAGGGAGTTCGTGACCTGGGGGCAATATTTAGAGACCTCAATGCTTGTTGCTGTATCCGACATTCCCAGGCGGGAATGGAAATTCTCTGGGAATGAAAGCAGCAGTGTTGTGAACAGCTGATTTCCCAGGAAGAAGATTAATCTCCATGGTCACAAGAGAACCACAAAACCTCTAGGCAAGAACTCCCTAAGACTATTTTTGTTGTAAAGTCTAAACAAAGAGTCCTGGAGAGGCTTTGCCTTCAGAATCCTTCATTTGGAAATAGAGATAAAATTGAAGACTCTGAACTTACAATAAGCCCCTCTAAGTCCGTTTACCTTACATTTGTTTACAGGAGGACTGACGGCTTTTCATCAACACTTCATTTTCTTTTCTGTGGCTCTAAAGCCGGAGTTAACAATGGGCTGTGAAATGGAGGACGTGTGCATGCCTGTTTACGGTGTCCATACAGAACGAATCCCGGGTTTAGCAGGTGTATCATCTCCTGTGGACACAGTTGGTAACGCACACACACCCAGGTGTTAGCTCATCCCTCTCCTGGCAATGGGAAGCCAAGGCGGCAGAACTACTCTTAGTGCACTTGGAGATGGTTGATTTTACATTCATCTTACCTTCTGCACTCGCTAGCGAATTCATTTTCCTTTTTACACAGTGATTACCCTGAGTTCCTGATCCTGCAGCTGAGGAATCATATTTGCGCAATTTGCCAAATTGCCAATTGCATTGACTCAGGAAGCACAGTTCCCCCTGTTGCATCAATCTTTCCACAATTTCACGTAACCATCACTTTTCCAGTGACTTCACATGGCATACAGTCATCGATCAAGCCACGATTAAAAGATAATCACCTGACAAACCAAGCCCCAACCTGGCTGGGTTTCCGTCTTTTCCATCTGCGTCACAGAACAATCAATGTACCTGCCTGGATTTGTATCCTCATCACAACAAGAGAAGAATAACTGATAAGCATTTTAAAATAAGAGCCAAAGATTTACTGAAGTCAGAAATAAATAAATTTCAAACTGGAGCAGGCAAACGATTTTTACGTTCCGTACTTTTAACTCTTCATTTGTTCCAATTGTTTATTAATGTGATTTGAAATAACTAAATCACTAAAAAAAAAAAAAAGAAAAGAAAAGAAAAGAAAAAAACTTGAAGAAATATCAATTGCTGCAGAAATAAAACACAAGTATTTTACAATCCCAGAAAGTCACACGCCTTAGGCTTGGCCCATGGGTAAAGGTTGAAGCTGACAGACTGACAAAGGCCCCGGATGGTAGGAATTGATGGCCTTAAAGTGACCAGAGAGCCTCTAAACCAGAAGTTCACAGGCTCAGTAGGCTGAGCCAAAATAATTAATCATCATCATCATCAAATAAAGGGGTAGAAGTAAAGAAATCATACTGTCTGCCTTTCTCACAAAAAAAGAAATTCTATTTTCACTACCTTATTTGACCCAATGGTCACCCTGTCTGTCTCTAATATTTTCTCCTCTTGGAAACAGCTGACAGGCTGACCACTTGGGTAGAGGACTTGATCAGATGACTTGTAAGGCCCTTTCAAATCTTAGAGTCAATAATTCAATGACTTCTACGTGGGAAGAAAAGAGCAGAGGACAGATATCTAATGGAAAAATGAGATAAATGTGAAAATAGGTGGTAAACCGTGAAACTCTATGTTAAGAAGTGTAGCATCATTATTTAGAAAAAAATAAGTAGGTTAAGGGTATTTTAAGAAAGAACTTGATTCTAGTAACAGAACTCTACCATCTTTCATTCTGTAAATAGAAATGAAACTCATCCTGAGCTGAATCTATTCCTCCAACATCAAATTATTGCCAAAATGTTAAGTCCACTAACTCATCTGAAAGGTATACTTAACTCACTGACTTCACAATTCTTAGAGCTGGCAACAATTTCAAAATACATGTTCCTGGTGCGTGTAATATACTAAACACATTGCTGAATAACTATAGTATCCCAAAATAAAGTCTTATATCTCAAAAACATGGTAAAATGTGCACAAAACCAACGATTTTGAGAAATAGATATATAAATAGCTATACAGGCAGTATAATGTCTGAACTGATTTGCTTTACAAATGGCTATGCAAGCAAGTTGGAACCATCTCTGGAACAGATGGGCCTTTTCATCAATGATCTCCCTCTCTCAGTGGTAAACCTGGGGTTAAGACATTAGTGCTACTAATTGTTTCCACTTGCTTGACATTCTAACATATTATAGCTTGCAAATCATTCTCACAGAATGAACCCTGCAAGTTTCCTAAAACTTGTCAATAAATATGTCATTAATTGGCTCACGTTTTAGCACATTTTAGCAGCCAAAAATGCTGAGCATATTCCTAAAAAAATCTCCAAGGGTCAAGTAAGTAACGGAAGAGGGTGGGTATAGACATGAAAATAGATTCTTCTACCACGGAAAAGATGAAGAGAGAATAAAGAAGGAAGGCAAGAAAATAAACCAAAGAAGGGCAAAAGAAGAAGGAATCAGTTGCAGAAGACAACACAGAGTATGGAAGATTATATTACCTCCCCTTGCTTCCTCCTTCATAGTCCTATTTTAAAATAACTAAATTTACATGACATCTTGAAAGTAAAATCTTACTTCATCTGATTTTTAATGGGCAGCCAAAAGAGAATGCATTACAGAATTTTTCCGCAGAGATGCATTCCAGAATTATTTCTGAAAATATTAGTTATGCATTAGCCATAACATGTAATTTTAAAGTTCTCTTACAAGTGACATCTAGCGTGTGTCTAGTAAGATCCTGAGGAAAGACGGACAAACAAAAGAGCAGAAGATACTACTAGCCTTACAAGTCTATAAAAACAATGTCAGAGTTCCCAATATTAACATATACCTTTAATTTTTTAAATTAAAACATTTGTTTTTATACAAGTATCCTAGAAACTTTTTATAAATACCCATATTCAATGATGAGCAAGTAAATGTTTAACAACCAGCTCTGAGCTCTTTGCCAATTTCCATGGTATAAATACACCCATCATGGCCAATCTGAAGCTATCAATGTGAGGTCAGTCAGCTCACAAATGTCCTGAAAATTAAAAATAGGTCTCATAAACCAGTTGAAGCCTACACACACCACTGCATATGGAGAGCAATCATTTGGAATATATGGTTTACAGTTTCTTCACCAGTTCTCCAGGAGCAGAATCTGAGGTCTAAGAAATCTGAAGGATTTTCAAACACATTATAAGAAATAAAACCATGGGGCACCTGATTGGCTCAGTCGGTTAAGCTTCCGACTCTTGATTTTTGCGGGATTGTGATCCTGGGGTTATGAGATGGAGCCCCGAGTTGGAAGAGGAACCTGCCTAAGATTGTCTCCCTCCCCAGCTCGCATGAAGGCACGTGCACATGCTCTCTCTCTCTCTCTCTCTCTCTCTCTCAAAAAAACAAAAGCAAACACACACATAGATTTGTTTAAATATGTGTGTTTTTGCTTATTTATATTTATATATTTTTTTTAGGCTAGCATCTACCATACCTTCATTATGTTTCATTTTATGCAGTAAGAATTAAAAGAGGTTTGAGTTTTTTTTCTGTTGAGATAGAGCTTTTTACTAAAGCACTGCACCATTATCCATTCATTCTAGAGAGAAGGAAAGGAAGAGAAGAGTGGAGAAATTTTGGGGGGGGGGGGTGCTGAGTGATTTATTCTAGCACTTACTGATTGACTGGATTATATCACTCTTTGGTGTAATGCTAATTATAATAAATCAATGAAAAAAAATGTACTTTAACCTATGAAGTAGTTTTTCTAAAAATTTATCATTCCAGGTATTCAAAATTTCTTCTGTTCTTCCTATTGTCTTGACCTTCAAGTCTATCTTCACAATGAAAAAGGCAGTATAATTCCCGTGCCCACTCACAGAAATCCATAGTTTAAAAATCACAGAAATTGATTATTTAAAATTAGTAATATGAAACTTTTGATAGTTACTATCTAAAGAAAGGCTAACTAGAAAAGTCTTAGATTCAAAAAAATCTTTGATTTGTTTAAGAGCATCGTGACATGAACATAGAACAAATTTTAATGTAGAAATCAGATAAAGCAGAGATTATTTTAATGATGCAGTATCATGAAATCTTTCTGCAGATATTAATCACCAGGAGAGACAGAATTATTTTTAAAGTACTATAATAGTTATATCTATAACATCAAATGTTTATCAGAATGCCTTTGTGCAAGTATCTACAGAAAATGGATTCTGGACCTTAAAGCATCTTTTAGTAATTTTATTTTGGAGCACCTGGGTGGCTCAGTCAGTTAAGCATCTGACTTTGGCTCAGGTCATGATCTCATGGTTCGTTGGTTCAAGCCCCACATCGGGTTCTGTGCTGACAGCTCAGAGCCTGGAGCCTGTTTTGGATTCTGTGTCTTCCTCTCCCCCATTCTCTCTCTCTCTCTCTCTCTCTCTTTCTCTCTCTCTCCTCTCTCTCTCTCTCTCAAAAATAAGTAGACATTAAAAAAATTTTTAATCAAAAAAATAAAAATAAAAGTAATTGTATTTTACATAACTCTTAAAGGCTCTCTTGTCTTTCACCAGTATTTTTATTATATAAAATAAAATGTGAAGATTAACATATTTAAGGGGCCAAGAACAGAAGAGTTCAATGAACTGGCACCAGAAGACAGGGAAAGAAAACATTAATGGACCTGGTTTCTAGCAAATGATGACAATTCAGTCTTTGCTGGCTCTCTCAGTAACATATGTGGTTGTGATTAATGTGTCCGTTTTAGAAAATAATGTCCATGAGGAGTCATGTTGTAGCTTGGGAAGAGAAGTTTAGGTGCAGCATCGGGTTCCCGAAGGCTGTTGTGAAGGGAAAGGTTTGGACAATTCTGCAAAGCTCCAGAAGACAAAACTGGAATCGTGACTAGAAAGTCTAAAGAGAGAGTATTTAGCACAGCTAAAGAACAGACTTTCTTTCAGCTCAAGCTGTTGAAAGCCAGAACGGCTGTTGTGAAGTCATCAACTCCCCTAGAAGGCACAGAGCCATCTCGAAGCCATGCTGCAGAAGCTGGACTGGATGACCTCAGATCCTAGGATTCCACAAAAACAGAGCCTAATAGCTTTTCTTTGACAAACTATTGGTGTCTGAGCTTCTAAACTTGCCCTACACAAATTGTAGTTCTCAATAAATGTTACCTGACAGCTTGAACAGTTCTCTGGAACAAAGAGAAGATGGTAGATCATCATCGTGAACTAAAACAAGATTACAAAAAAAGTAATGGAAAAACACAAGTCCGTATCCACCAATCACCACTCTGCATGCGCATGAAAAAGCAGCCCATCTTACTCCAAAGGTGATAGTGAAAGTGATGTCATCAGAACCTTTGTGGGTGGAAGATGTCAAGCATTTCTAGCAGACACGGATGAATGGAGAAAAACTTCAGTTTGCTAATAAGCAGGTGAACAATCTCCTCCCAGAAACTCCTTGGAACTTTCTTTTCCTTCTTCTCAGGAAGAAGATAACTCATAGGTCAAACGGACTTATCAAAACATCTTCAGGTTGTTATTTTCTCAATCATAACTAAAGGCTGGCAACGCTAAACACACACTAGTATCAGAAGCAGTGGGCAATAAAAGAGAGTATACTTCAGAGAGTAAGGAGCAAAACAGAGCCCTCCAGATCTCTCTGCATGCCTCAGCACCTTAGAAAGCCTGTACTAGGTGGTGATGATTCCCTTCTGGGAGGGCTGGGTCTCCTCTAGGTCTCCCGCCAGGAGATTATTCCATACCAGAGCATGCGTGAAGTATCCCCTTTTATTCAAAGTTGTTAAAGAAAACACTGCTGACTAACTGCTCTCTAGGTAAGAATCAGTTGTGGGCTTCTTACGAATACGGATTTCTGAGTGCCAGTCCCAAAGATCATACTTCAAGAGGTCTGAGAAGAGGTCTGAGCAACTGTATTTTTTTTTAAAGATCTTGAGATGATCCTGATGCCCTTCTGGGATTAAGAAAGAGTGATTTGGGAGTAGGTGCAGGGAAAGTCTAGTAATGGAGAGGAGTTCAATGATGCCAGCCGAAAATTGGGAATTCCAATGGTGAGGGTCAGGGGATACAGACTGAGTAGGATGATAGCTCTTAATTTATGAGTCATTGGAGCTTTTGTTAAAATTTGATTTAAACAAAAGTATGAGTTCTCTTCCCTCACATTTGCAAAAAAAAGTTCGCAAAACTATACAGAGATCTTACAGACTTAAGGAATTTGTACTAGACATTTAGAAGTCAGAATCCGGAAAGAGAGAAATCGCAGCCCAGATAAATATCAACATACATTTCTTACATAAGCTTGTTTCCTGATCCAGATAAATAGACTATTTCATGCCCTTCCTTACTGCAAATGGAACACAGCAATATGGCAGCAACAAAGCACTGTTTAGTATATGTGCTGCCGAAGCGAGCACAACAAAGCACTGTTTAAAAGAAAGTTAGGGGATTGGGGAGCATGGACTTAAAGAAGACAGACTTGGGTTTGAATTTCAGCTCTAACATGGTATATCTAAGCTTTTGCAAATAACCTCTTCCCCAAGCCTCAGGATTCTTTTCTGTAAATTGGCTTACTAAAACTTCTTTTGCTGAGTCGTTGAGAAGATTAAGTGAGAAAATATACAGCTTGAGACATTTTGTGCCCACAACCAATAGGTAACCAATAAATGGTTGCTCATGACTGACGCTATTAACATAATATAAACAATCTTCCATACTGGAAACATATAGAAGCTAGAAGCTTCCAACAGTAATACGAGGTGGTCCTGGGATCTTTCAAAGAGCTGTGGAGCCTAAGTGAGTTTGGAAAATTAACCAATCCTTCTAGGAGTATAGATAAAAATATCAGCCTAGTGTTGACCTATTCCATAGGGCAGGCTCCTCAAACTTGGCTGTCAATCACCTGAAGATCCTGTTAACATGCAGATTCCAATTCAGCAGATCTGGAGGAGGGCCCGCCTGAAACTCTAATGAGCCCCCCTGTGTGCCCCCCCCGCCCCCCCCCCCCCCCCCCCCAGCACTTGCTGCTGGTCTGTGGAGCACTCTGAGTATAGGAGGGCCTTTCGGAACCTCCAGAATCAAGAATGGGGGATAGAGAGAAAAAGAAAAAGCAAGTGACTGACTTCCTTTAAATTTTTTTTAATGTTTATTTATTTTCTGAGAGAGAGAGAGAGAGAGAGACAGAGTGTGAGTCGAGGAGGGGCAGAGAGAGGGAGGCACAGAAGCCAAAGCAGGTTCCAGGCTCTGAGCTGTCAGCACAGAGCCCGATGCAGGGCTTGAACTCACAAGCTGTGAGATCACGGACCTGAGCCGAAGTCAGCCGCTTAACTGACTGAGCCACCCAGGTGCCCCAAGAGACTGACTTTCAAATAACAAAAAGACTCTTTGGAAACTTGAGTGTTTTTTCTTAGTGTTGGCTTGCTGCAACCAACTTGTGTGCCCGCCCACCCAAAGGCACACAGTATAATCGTGGAGGCCGCTACATGGCCTCAGGCCTAAGATTCACTGTAAATGCTAAACTGCATGAACAAAAAAATATCTGCTGATGTATACTGAACCCAATGTCAGGTACAAGAGGATGGTAGAGTATTACAGGACTTCTTGAAACATCCCTATACTGCTCTAGAACTAGTCAGATTATAGGAAAGTACATGGCTTTTCTCAATTTTATATCCAATATTTAAATTTTAAAAATACATTAAATAATTATGCATGGCTCTACATTTTTAATGTAGTTATGAATAAATTATGAATAGTCATGGATTCTTATAGGCTATGCAGTATCATATTTTGTGTATAATTCTCCCAGTAAAGTACTTTCAAGATTTTTACATATTGCACCTATCCTAATTTTATCTCCCACTCCATCTCACCCATCTTCTGCTACTCTTTTATTTATTTCTTCAAGTGCTAAGATAAGCACTTGAGATTATTGTTTTCTTTCTTTTCTTTTCTTTTCTTTTTTTTTTTTTTGCAATGAAAAGGAGAGGGTAGTACAATGAGGGGAACAAAATCTCATCCAAGGACAAGTTGGCAACTAAACAGATACACGCACTCCCCAACAAAGACTAGAGATTTCTGATCTTATAATACATTGTATTTTTTATATAAAAAAATAATATGGAAATACTCTGCTAAATAAAATTTAAAAAAAAAACAAATAAGGACAGTTACTAAGTATTAATTAATCGTCTTTAATTTCATGTGTCCCCAAGCAAACAATACCTACAATCCCAAAGCATCAATACAATATTTTATATTGAAACCTTGTCACTTTTCTTGTTCAGGATTCTTTTAAAGTTATTTAAGACTCTGTATTGGGATGGTGTGAGATATGATGTCCAAAATATTCTTATTGAAACATTTCTTTGTAAACAAAATAAATGGCTATTGGTTTTCAAGTGTAATGGTAAAAATAATCATCTGTATCAAAAGTTGCCATTTAAAAATAATTTCTAAGTGCTTAACCGCTCAAAAAAAAAAAAAAAAAAAAAAGGATAAATAACTGTATCCCAAGCCCAGCAAGAAAAGAATTTCTTTTCTGGTAAGATAATTAAATAACAAAAAACAACCCAAAAAATCCTTCATGAAATGGCACGACACCAAAGCAAGCGCACAAAAACTTTTACAGCTTTATCTACATAGTTTCATCGCATATCTCAACTTTAAGGTAGGAAGTACAGTTATTTCCTTCATATATCTGGTACTCTCCTTTCATTATTTACCAACGACTCTCCTGTCTTCATACTCACTTCTCCGATCTATATGTGTCTTATCCCCACGGCGCGTAAATATGAAAAGACATACCTAACAGAGCAACAAGGGCAGTCCTGAAAATTAACAAACAGAAGTCACAAAACGAATTAGATCCCTCCTTAGATAAACTGCTATTCTTGAAAGCAAAATTGGCAGCTCAACATTTCTGGTGTCACCCGTGAACCCATTAACACACACGGCAATGTTCAAATGTTTATTCACCTCCATCTCATCTTATCCTTCTTCAACTCATGGCATACATGTAGGCATTATCATTACGACATCGGTAAACACAGACTAATCATGTCACAACTATACCATGTATGAGACCTAGGTTTGGTGATATTAACAACGGCCTGCACGTGCTAAGGTCTTACCCTGTGGCAGGGGTTGTTCCAAGGACTTTCTATTTATTAATTAATCACACATGCACACACATCCTATGAGGTAGGCACTACTTTCATCTGCATTTCATAGATGAAGAAACCAAGGGTTTGGGAATCTAAACAGTGTCCTCAATATCACACACCTTACTAAGAGCAGTGCTGGGATTCAACACCCATGACTGAGCACCATAGCGAATTATTTAACTACCTTGCTATCTGCCTCACTTAATCAAATTTTAATATTCCATTCTGCTTTGTCCTGAATATCCAAATTCTAGGGTACTGACATCCAATAATCCATTGGACACTGGATGAAAGATCAAAAGTGTCTTAGTGTGGCAGCTCACTGCTACAGGTGTGGTAGAACAAAGGGGTCAGGTAGGAAGGATAAGAGTACACCCAGTAATAAATGAGGTCGCCTTTTGCTTCAGTCTTTATTAGTTCCCAGCAGGGTCAGAACCAGCAGTGTCTCCTTCTTATGGTTCCCTTCCCCAGACAGAAGTAAGGCATTTCCTGTCCCAGTTAGGTGCCACACATCACAAGATGCAGCTATGGTATGGACTGTAAGAAAGAGGTATCGCAATCCCATGTTCACTGTGGCGCTATTCACAATAGCCAAGATGTGGAAGCAACCTAAGCGAACACTGACAGATGAATGGATAAAGAAAGTGGGTAAATACAATGGCACATTATTCAGCCTTAAAAAGGAAGGAAATCTGGGGCACCTGACAGGCTCAGTTGGTTAAGCGTCTGACTTCAGCACAGGTCACGATCTCACAGTTCATGGGTTCAAGCCCCACATCGGACTCTGTGCTGACAGCTCAGAGCCTGAAGCCTGCTTCGGATTCTGTTCTCCCTCTCTCTCTGCCCTCCCTTGCTTGTGCTCTGTCTCTCTCTTTCTCTCTCAAAATTAAATAAACATTAATTTTTTTTTTTAAAAAAGGAAGGAAATCCTGCAATATGTGACAGCATGGATAAATCTTGAGGACATTATGCTAAGTGGAATAAGCCAGTCTCAGAAAGACAAATATTGTATGATTCTAATTATATGAAGTATCCAAAATAATCTAACTCAATAGAAGCAAAAAAGAGAATGATGGTTGCCAGGGCTGGGGTAGGGGAAATCCATGTCAACGTGTATAAAACTTCAGTTATGCAAAGTGAGTAAGTTCTAGAGATCTACTGTACCTAGAGTTAACAATTCTGTACTCTTTTTCAAAAACCGTTTATTTATTTATTTTGAGAGAGTGTGTGTGTGTGTGTGTGTGTGTGTGCACAAGTGGGGGAGAAGGGCAGAGAGAGAGAGAGAGAGAGAAAGAATCCCAAGCAGGCTTCCACACCCAGCTTGGAGCCCAATGCAGGCCTCTATCCTAAGCCCCTGGGATCATGACCTGAGCCAAAATCAAGAGTCAGTCTCTCAACCCACTGAGCCACCCAAGCACCCCAACAATACTGTACTTCTAAAAATCTGTTAAAAGGATAGATCTCACGTTGTGTTCTTACCATAATAATAGAAGAAAAAAAGCAAAGCAACTGGAGAATGTCATCCAGTTTTCAATAATGAGCATCTTGTTCTTCAGTTGCTACAGCCATCCTGTTCACGGGGCTAGTGCAACTGAGCATTGCTACAGCCCAAGATGAATCCCTCCGCTCACCAAATAAAACTGGGGGGAATACAGTGAGGCCTGGAAGAGAGGATATGGCTGGGGTAGCAAGAAGTCTGCGGGAACTAGAATTGGCAAGCATAACAAAGAATAGCAGAAGCCAGTAACAACAATGGCTGTGCCCTGTCTCCCCCACTTGGCTGTCATTACCCTCCAAACCCCACCTCAATCAGCAGTTATTTCTTTTTCTAATTAGTTTCAAACCCAGACGGGCTGCCAACTTAAGAAGATGCAGTACCGCTCCCTAGTGGTTAAACGTGGAAGTCCTGGAATTAAGCTACATGTCTGTCTGTGTTCCAACATTTACCAGCTGTGAGACTTTGGGCAAGTTATTTATTCTCTGTACCTCGGTTTCCTCAACTCAGATGTAGCAATGACAAGAATACCTACATACAGGATTATTGAGAGGATTCAATTTTTAAAGTCTATTAAAAACAGATTAGTGGCTTACATGTAATAAATGTCCAAAAAGTTTAGCTACTTGATAATGATGGCAGTGAAGGTGAGGGAAGATGAAAGAAAAGGAAGAGAAGGAAAAGGAAGAACCACTAAGAAAATGCTCTTTGCTCTATTCGTTGTTGACTTCTATATAGACTTTTCCAATGACTCTTACTTACTCTTCCTCCTAATTCCTTGAGAACCTTCAAAATGATCCAAACCCCAACGAGTGCCCACATTTTTGTAGTCGGCCCCTTTAAGTGAACTTGGCTGAGCTCCTTCATTTATTCAATCACAGAAGTATTTATTGAATGTCTACTATGTGCCAGACTCTGGGGTTACAATGGAAAACAAAACAGACTTAGACCTGAACCTGAAAGTATCCTAGGTCTTGGATTCTGAGTTCTGGGACAGCTGTGCCACTGTTAGCTTTCACTCCTCTTCCATGAATTTTCCATCCAGAGATATCCTGCAGTTCCTTGAACATAACAGTATTTTATATCCTTCTTTTATTGTTAAGATTAAATTGTCAGGACTGAATTTTTAAGATTTAGGTCATAAATTTTTTGCTGCCATTTGCCGATGCTGTCCATGAGATAAGGAGCACCAGAGCCTCTCTGGGAACTGAGAAGTCCCAATCTCAGAGGGAATTTTCAAGCACTAATAACCACCAGTGTTTATTAAGGACTCAAATGACCCTGAGCAAAATCCCTCAAGGCAAATACTTCCCAATTTGAGAAATAGGGGCAGAGGTGGTAGTTTCTCGCGCACTCCCTGGAATTCTCCCAGCACTGATTCTCATGTTTACTAAGGGCTGCAGGTTGTCATGACACCATATGGGAATGCAACTGGGAGGGTATGAGGAAGATATCTTATAAAGTTCATAGGGCTTTAAGTGCATACATTATAATGGAAATCTACTCTTGTTTATTCCGTCACGTTCCTATGAACCGTGATACCAGTGACATTTCCCCAAGCCCTGGCAATCATACCACTGCTCCAGAAACCATATTGGGAGCAGTATGGCAGGTAGCTGGGGGAATTCTGAAACTAATGTTTGGTTCATTTCTGCTACGAATGATTATCTTCATAACACTTCCAATGGCCAACATCTGGATTATAAGAGGGACATGGCTCAAACTGATCTGACTTCTGGATACGTGAAGAGACAAGGTTATGTTCTATAATGACAAAGATTAACTTTAAACCCACCTTTCTTCCTCCCTCCCGGTGATTCAGCACTGACAAAAACACAGCCTTTCTGGTTAAAGACGTCACGGCATGAGATGCATGTTGAAAATTTGGAGAGGATACACGGAGAGTGAAAAGAGAAAAACACACACAGCCCAGTGTTTTTAGCAGGAAAAACTAAAGAAAGCAAGAAAGGCTGATGTGGAAGTGTTACATGAAGCTATATAACAGCATAATTGTATTATGCAAATGATAAGCTTTGAGCTAAGGTATTAAAATCTAAAAAATTCTAGGGGCGCCTGGGTGGCGCAGTCGGTTAAGCGTCCGACTTCAGCCAGGTCACGATCTCGCGGTCCGGGAGTTCGAGCCCCGCGTCGGGCTCTGGGCTGATGGCTCAGAGCCTGGAGCCTGTTTCCGATTCTGTGTCTCCCTCTCTCTCTGCCCCTCCCCCGTTCATGCTCTGTCTCTCTCTGTCCCAAAAATAAATAAAACGTTGAAAAAAAAATTTTTTTTTTAAAAATAAAAAAAATCTAAAAAATTCTAGAGAGCAGAGAAGCTAACTCGACAAACAAATTACATTTTGTTCATTCATCAGTCTAGAGCTGATCGGAGGCATGGTTTAGCTCTCATTATTCCCCCAGCTCCCCATCACCTCAACGTTCTTTTATCTAGAACACTGATGCGTACAACTTAAGAAAGCTGCTCCCCTTTTCTAATCACATGGCTGCCCCAATCTCACGGTATATAGAAAGTTCTAACACCCACGATAAACATATATTCTCACTAGTAACGGTATCCTTTGTTGGTAGTCTCTCTGAATTTTTTGCAACGTTTATTTATTTTTGCGACAGAGAGAGACAGAGCATGAACGGGGGAGGGGCAGAGAGAGAGGGAGACACAGAATCGGAAACAGGCGCCAGGCTCTGAGCCATCAGCCCAGAGCCTAGACGCGGGGCTCGAACTCACGGACCGCGAGATGGTGACCTGGCTGAAGTCGGACGCTTAACCGACTGCGCCACCGAGGCGCCCCTCTCTGAATTTTTTGTAAGAATGAGAAGTATAGCATGAACTTCCTGTCACGTTGAGGTATAAGATAAAAGTTTGAAACTGAAGTATATCTTCAAAGTGTTATGAGTCACATAAAAAATTGTTTCAGCAGACTTCTGCTACAACATATTGTTCCTTCTATGTGAATAAATCGGCAATAGAGAACACAGATGGCTCCTCCATGAATAATTTATTTCTAACAATTTAACTAGGAAATGAATTCCTCTTGACTTATAAATCAGAATGATGAACAACAAAGACATGGTCTACTATCCTTTCCCCAGTTAAGTCTTTGGTCTTTATCTCCTCTTCTTTTACCTTACCCATTTCCCTTTTCATATATTCTGTTGCCTTACCCAAGTTTAAAGTTGCTTCAACCCAAGGCTACCTTTTGGCAATTACGAGACAAATCACATTTATGTTGTTATTTGGGGTTTGGGCTTTTGGGTTTTTTTTTTTTATTATAGTTGTTCATATTGGGGTGGTTGGTTGATTGGTTGGTTTTTTCAAACATAAAGCATGTTTTTCATGTTTTCATGAAAAACACCTTTCATGAACCAAATGAAGTTTTCCTCATTATTTCCTTTTTTCTAAGTCAGAATTATAAGAGCCAGATTCTCTGAAAGCTTATGCCCTCTTCCTGACTACTAGTCAGACATCTTGGAAAGTTACACACGCTCTTTTAAAATACCAGGACACATCTCAGTCAGGAGTGCCTTGCACCAAGTCTGCCCTAGGTTAAAGGGACAAGTCTTTGCACTACAGGTCAGTCTAAGGATCTCCACCCCTGCTTTTGGCTGTTGGTGCTCATCCGTTGAGCAAACAGTCCTTGAAACTCTATTAGGAACTCTGCCATCCATGAGTTACAAGAAATCCAAAATCAGTTCCATATATTGCCTCAGTAGCAGCCACTGGCATGAATCTTTCCAGTTCTTAATTAGCCTTAAAGCCATCCAGTTCTTAATACACATTAGCCTTAAAGCCAGAATGGGCCCTTTCACTGCATTAAAACTGTCTTATCTTTTTAAAACCATATTTTTTGTGTGGATTTGTAGCACTAATGTTTGAAATTTCCTGTTCAAATTATCCATTTGTCTTCTCCACTAGACTGCAGGGTACATGGGAGCAGGGACTGTGACTGTTTTGTCCATTATGAGGACCCTAGCACAGCGACCATCATAAATGAAGATGCTCAATAGATACATGTTGATGGAATGATCAATAGAGGGGGAAACGTGGTGCAGCATATCTGTGCCTCAAATAAAGAAGAAGAGATGCCCAATTATTTCCCCTACTCTTTCCTCAGTGGCTTTTTTGTACTTCTAAATACACCTGTTGCTTTGGCTAGACCAAAATGGCCTCCCTAACCTGAGCACTGGCACCTAGAAGAGATCTGTACCGCAAAACAAACCCCCTACATTGATCCAATTACCACAATTTGCCAGTATTTCTTATATCCATTCCTTTCTGAATATTCTTCCTTTCGCTCTCCTCATCATCTCTCTCTAAGTCTATTAAAATAGTCTCCTAAAGTGACTTCCTACCAGAACTGACCCTCCCCTCATTCATCTTCCCCACAATGGCCAGAGTGATGCTTCTGAAATGCACATCAGACTACCTTTCCCCTAACTAAGCTCCTTTGAGATCTCCTTAGCCCTCACAGGATAAAGTTCAAATTATTTTGTATTTGAACTTAATCTAAACTCTAGGTTGCTTATGTTGATGTCCAATATCTGGCCCTCATCCACCCCTTCTAGCCTCTCTCTGACTCATACTTCATCCTCAACAACATTAAATCATTTGTAGCTCACCATTTACACTTCGTTCTATCACATCTCCATATGTGTGCACATTATGTTCTGTCCGCCCAGATTCTTCATTCCCCACTTTTTCATCCAAAAGGACTTACTCAGACTTCAAGATTCAGCTCAGATGTTAGCTCCTCCAGAAAACCTTGCCTGAATTCTTTCCATACCCCACTCGCTGCCCCCAGACTGGCTGTATACCTTTCCTCCCATGATACCCAGCACACGATGACATCATAGTAAATCTTCCATTGTCTTAAATTCATATGTTTATATGGCTCCTATTATGGCTCCTATGGCTCCATAATGACTTCAAGAGCCACAACGGTGCCTTCTCTATTTATATATCCAAGATCTAGCAGACTGCCTGAATTTATTATTTAACAAGTATTCAGTTTAATCCCCCCCCCCCCCACTTCCAGTCCTTGAGAAAACAATAAACTCAGGTGCAGGGAGGTTGACAGAATAGAGCTGGTTCATTCAGGATCCATACCCTCAATAAAGATCCTTAACTTAAACGAGATCTAAAGTGGACATCTGATGCTTTTGCTGGTCCAGAATTCATATTCCCTTTGTTGAGTAATAATAGCACCATGATTTCCTCCACTCTCAATTAATATGAACCACACCCAATCAGCATACTCCGTCTCTCTGACTACAACAACTGTTTCAGATATGAACATGTGAGACAAGTCAGACCAAGAAGACTCAATGAAAGACTTCTGTGGGAACTTATCCTTCCCAAGAGAAGTGCCCGTCTGAAATAGCAGACAACAAGGAGAAGAGCATTCTCCCTGACCAAGTCCTTGAGATCTCACTTTCACTCTGATCCAACCATGCCTGAAGCTGGCAAGATCTATCCTAGGATCTGCCATTTCTGCAAACCAATATATCCTCTTTTTCCCTGGAGTTAGGCTGTCTGTCACTCACCGTGAAAATTTCTATACAGTGTCCAACTTAAATAACCACTTGAGATATCAAAGCTCCCAAACCAGACCAATTTTGAATACATAAAGTAATAAAGAATAGTAACTAGTGAAGGTTAAAATTCTTCTGTATGTCAAAATTGAGGGGTTTTTTTTTACTCCCCGAATTCCTCTATAATACACTTGAGTTGAGGTGCAAAAAAATAAAATAAAAATTAAAACACATTAAATAAATTATTAAAATCTGTTTTACATTGGACTGTCTCTAAAATAGACCAAATAAGAAATTGGCTGGGCTTTGGAAAACTCTGGCCCAATAATAACGTAATGTTATTCTTTAAATGTGTTTTGATAGGAAACAGACTAAATGTCTAGGGGCATTTTAAGTAGAGTAAAAGCATCATACACTAACTTGAAGAAAAACTGTTTGATGGAAGAGCTTTAAAGGTGAAGTTACATAATGATACAAAACTCCCAAACACAAGGAAGTCTTTCATGATGCCAAGAATTAGAGCCACCTTTGGTCACAGGGTCTGTAGAGGCCACTGGTTTAAGGTCCTTCATCTCTGACCTCCATCCACAGATGGGCAGGGGTCTGGGCCGGAAGTAGAGGGGGCTTCTCACCTTCAGCTTAGGAAAATGAACTACCCTAAGGTTCTCATCCGCAGCCAGGGCAGCCATCCCTGATTGGAGAACAGACATGAAGGGGAGCAAGTCTGGTATTGAGGCAGCAGGCATGAGAGAGGTCCCCAGTGGAAGGTGAGCCCTTGGGACATGTGAAAGTTCAGACACAGAAAGAGCTTTATATGGTGACCATACCATCCAGGGCTGAACACAGACAACGGCATAGGGCACACCCCTCCCAAACGTGGTTCACATTGAACAAAACAGTTGAATTGGTTTTACTCACAATGCAAGTTGGCAGTTGTTAGAATACTGGTAAACTGTAGAAAGAGATAGTAAATATTGTACACCAAGCCTACACAGATAAAAGGAAGTAAGCAGAAAAAAAACTTATTATATTCACATAGTGTTCTTCAATTTATGGGGTATTTTTTATACATTATTGTTATATTTGATCATCACTTTACCTTACCACAAGCCTCTGAGATGATGCAGACCTGATATTAATAATCTCACTTGATAGGTGAGAAAACAGAAACCAAGTAAAGTGACTTGTTCAAGGTCACTTTGCCAGCAAGTTGCAATACTAGAATCCAGATTTGGACTCTCCTATCCCAAAAGTAGATACCCTCACCATCCCAGGCTGTTGCTCTGAAAAAATATCGACTATCCATACAGCTAAAAAGCATTTATTCTGACTCTATACAAAAGCATCCCTTTCACCCGTGATATGCAGTTATTATTACCATTTCGATTGTTACATAACCAAGATTACAAAATTAAAGAACACTGCAAGAACCTAAAATTGGAAAAAGTCACAAAGCATAGTTTAGTTTGGAAAAAAAGAATGCTATAATAAAAGAACACAGTTGTTTTCCTTCAGGAGGAAAGCCAGGAGTCTGACTTAATAATACTCATTGCAATGTGAGGAAACATTAAACGAAAGTTAATAACTGGGTCTTTCCTAGGTCCATCAAAAGCGGGTAAAAAGAAATGGGTCTCTAGTGTATCTTCAGGCTATGTGTTAGAAATGTAGATGATCGTGGGGCTGGTAAAATTAGGGTAGATATTCTGAAAGGAATTATGAAAGCTATTTCCTCGGTTCGAAGATTTATTCGAAAACATATTTTCTATGTCTAAAGTGATTCAATAATGATTCTGCCAAAAAGTCTTTGGAATAGTCTAGATCAGGGCTTAGCAATCTATAGTCCATGATCTGGTCACCGGTTTTTGGTAAATAAAGTTTTATTAGGACAAAGCCACACCTATTCACTTATGTATTGTCTATGGCTGTTTTTGCACGACCACAAAGTCAAAAATAATTATTATCTGGTCCTTCAGAAGAAAAGGCAAATGAGACCATTAGAGGAATGAAAGTGACCCAAACCAAAGATTGGCTACCTCTCTTTAGGACTGACTGGTCAGTCTGCTCCTCAGAGATTCTGTTTTAGACAAATTGAGTTCAAACTACCTATAAGAAATTAAAGTTAAGATATATTATGCTGGAGTTCAGAGAGAAGTCTGAACTTCTCTGGGGTTACACATGCAGTCTTCACTCTGCCTCGATCCAATATGCATGAATATTGGCTACCATGGTTTAGCTAAAAAACACCAGTCCCCAACAACATGGCTCAAATTTCATGGTGTATTAGGTGTGAGTGTTTGCATAAAGTCCAAATGTCACTGCTAACCCTTCTGTCCACAAATAACCCCTTAAAATAACGGATGTGAATCATGATGAGTGACCAATCATGTCCCTTCTTTTCTTTTATTTTTTTCAACGTTTTTTTATTTATTTTTGGGACAGAGAGAGACAGAGCATGAACGGGGGAGGGGCAGAGAGAGAGGGAGACACAGAATCGGAAACAGGCTCCAGGCTCCGAGCCATCAGCCCAGAGCCCGACGCGGGGCTCGAACTCACGGACCGCGAGATCGTGACCTGGCTGAAGTCGGATGCTTAACCGACTGCGCCACCCAGGCGCCCCGATCATGTCCCTTCTTTTAAAGTTTCTTGGTGACTGGCTACAGGACATCTGTCATTCTGTTTATGCCCAGACAGCAAAGCACGTAGTTGCGTTGCCTTCTTACCTCACAGTAATAGACACGTATGACTTTTCACAAATGGGATCATCATTAAAAGAGAAAAATGGTCAACAAAGTTGAGATTGCACCAAAGCAATGGAGGGTAATACTGTGGGAAGTAAAATTCAAACTGAACTCCAGTGGAGTCCTGGAAGAGACAGCTAACCGTGGGAATATTAGCTACAAGGACACAGCTTCCATGTGAGAGACTAGCTCTGAAGCCACAGGAACTTAGTGAAGGGTAACGTATCTACATAAATGAGGAAAGCGGTGGTGAGGAAAAAGATAAAGGGGTCCTAGAGGAAGCAATGCTGGCAAAACATTTAGCTTTAAAGGAACTTTTGGAGATGTTTTACAACACTGAAAGTGCAAAGAATAAAATGTTGGTAGCTGATCCAAATTCAGAAAGCAGCACTACAACTTACCAAGGCATTTAGTTCATTCTACAAGGTAAGTTATACAAGAAGCAAGCAAGAACTGTTCAAACTACTCTTGATTCATTCTTTACAAAGCAATAAAACACTGATTGTCAGTATTTCTATAATTTTCAGTTACAGTGCACTAAATAATATGAGGCTTACTATTTTCCATTTCCCTCTATATTTATGACCAGAACCTAAAAGAGTTTTTAACGTTTTAACAAAAAGTTTCAAAGACTGTGACTTGTTCCCTTGATTATGAAGATTGTTTTGCATGCTTCCAGTTTGTACAGTCATTTCTATGATCCTACACTCCCATGCAAAGTGAAAACTGCTTATATACTTTGACATCATCTGCATAAAAGTGGCATCTAAAGCCATGAGACTATACGAGACCTACTTAGAAAAATGTTTTTTCAACTGTAAGTTGTGACTCATTGAGTGGGTAGTGAAATCAAGCTTGTGGGTGTGAAGAGGCTTTTTAATGAAATAGAAAAGAGTAAAGAATATATCAAAATGCATTGTTTTGTGAGGACTTTGATTCAGTGTGTGTGTGTGTGTGTGTGTGTGTGTACTCAGCAATGCTGGAAAATGTGTTTTTTACTGCATAGGGATCGAAACAAGTTTGAAAGTCACTGACCTGGGAAATGTGTGCAGAGAAAGAAGAGATCGAGGACAAAGTCCGAGAGTATTCTAAATATTTAAGTTTGGGAAGTGGAGAGCAAACTGTGAAAGGGGTAGAGGAGAATCACCCAATAGGGGAAGAGGAGCATTAAAAAACCACCAAGTCCTGCAAATCAAGCATGAAAGTATTTGCTTTTTAAGAAAGAAGGCATGGTCAACAAAGTCAACTGCCAAACAATTACTATCGTACTTAGCAGTGTGGGTACTGATGATCCTGACAGTGATAGACATGGTAACCTTCAATGGAGCTGTAGGCTCAAAAGCTTAATTGAAATTTATTCAAAACAACAAGGAGAGTGAAGGCTGACAGAAAAAAGTTTTGCAGTAAAATGGCACAGATCGCTACTTAAAATTTTTAAGGAACATGGTATCAAACTGAACAAATGTCAGCACACATAATACCACATATGGTATATCAAATATGTTCAAACTTATTTTTTTGCTTCCCTCTACACCTTTCATGAATCATAAAGCTAAAAGGGCACGTGAGTGGTTATAGTCCTCGTACTCCCAGAACTTTCAGGGGTTGTTAATATTTTACATCATGTTTATAATTCCTTCGTATTATTAACCAACCCATAACATGTTCCACTAATTAATTCACTATATATCTGTCCTTTATAAGCACACACTCAAGCTTTCATCCTTTCTTCTTTTGCTTCTCTGAATTATTTTCCAGGGATCTTTTCTACTGCAGCCTGAAACACACTGGCATCTCAATTCTCTCAGAAAGTCATATAGGCAAAATCATGGTTCCTTTTCATTTAACTGAGTCCATGTAAATTATGTGAGACTATGGTTTTTTTCATATTCTTTCCGACAGTTTTGACCAACTAGCTCTGAAGATCGTTCGTTATCATGAACTCAATTACCAGCTGTTGCTACCCGTCTTCTTGTTTATACCCTATTGGCAGCTTCCCTTGTTCGTACTTCCAGGACCTCACATCCACCAAGAGCTTATGAAATAGAAATTTCAATGCAACATAAGCCAGGTGGGCACTGTGACCCACGGTTGATGTTCATCAGTTCCACTGAGTTCTTCGGGTGCTGGAAGTAAATAGCCAGAAGAAAGAGGGCACACAAAATATTTAGTATTAGGTTGAGGCACATGAAATTGCCCTCTCTGTAGGCCAAGAATAGCCAAATATAGGCAGTTTCACACGGTTCAGCCTAAAAGTTTTTCTTGCAAAACCTGTGTGTCTTTCATGGTCACTAATCAAACACTACCACATCTCCATTTCACTTTGATTCTCCAGCTGGCAAGTTTCTCTAATACCAATTTTCACATTATAGATACAAATTATAGATGGAAATGTATTCATTTGGGGCACCTGGGTGGCTCAGACAGTTAAGCATCTGACTCTTGATTTCGGCTCAGGTCATGATCTCACGGTTGTTGGGATTGAGACCCAAGTAGGGTTCTGCACTGACAGCATGGAGCCTGCTTGGGATTCTCTCCTTCTTTCTCTTCCCCCTCCCCAGCTTCCACTCTCACACAGTCTCTCAAAATAAGCAAAAAGAAAAAGAAATGTATCCACTTAGCAAATATTTGCTAACTGACTACTATACAAAGCACAGGATTTGATGATGAGAACTGATAGTCAAAACATCAGACATGTTCCCTGACCCTCAGATTTCAGAGTCTAACAAGGAACTAAATGTCAGACAAACAATCACACAAGTACTTACTTAATTAAAAGTGAGATAGAAGTTATGAAATAAGTATGGATATAACAGAAAAAAATCTAAGTCTGGAAGGATAGGGAAGGTTTCCCTGAAACCATTTAAGCTGAGAACAGAAGGCTGAGTGGGAGTCAGGAAAGTGAAGTTTTCCAGGGAGGGGAAATCAGCTTGTGTAAAGGCCCCAAGTCAGGAAGGAACTTGAAGCTTTCATGGATCTGAATGAAATAGGGCCACTAGGACTGGCTCAAAATGATCAAGAAGGAAGGGGCTCAAGATACGCAGAATAAAGAAACCACGCTTTGCCTATGTATTGCAGAGCAGTGAAGCAATTAAATAGCTTCCCCGAAAGGGTCAGAAGCGGTTAGATTTGCATTTCAGAAGGATTACTAGCCACGCTGTAGAGCAAGGATCCTCAGTAAGCGGTGGCCAGAGCACCAGCCCTGCTGCTATCTGTTTGGCAGATGGGTTGGTTTGTATACAGTCTCTGGCCTCTTCCCCTTCAGTGGCAGACTGAGTAGTTGAGACAGAAACTGTATGGCCAACAAAGCTAGAAGTATTTATGATCTGGCCCTTTACAGAAAGAGTTTGCCGACCTCTGGTGTGGATAATGACTTGCAAAGACCAAGAAGGTAATAAGGAAAGAAGTCAGGAGACACTGTGATGGTCCAAGCAGGAGACGCTATTGGATTAGGATAGTGGTGGGGGTCTTGGAGAGCATGGACAGATTTGAGAAAGATTAAAAACTAGAACTGGCGGATTTTGGTGATGGCTGGGGTGAGGCAAAGGAGGGATCCAGCGTGACTCCCAGGTTTCTGGTAGGAGCAGCAAGCGGTAAGGAGGTACCACTTATGCAATTAGGAAACAAAGAATAAACTGAGTTTAAGGGGGCAGGTCAAAATGGTCTTGAACTATAGCTACAAATAAGAATAATCCATCTTTGGCGAGTCTATTATCTGTGCCCAGCACAATGACCAGAATATGGAATGATGGAAGACAGGCACAAATGAATCTACCTACACCAATGAGCTTCTCATTTTTTAAGGAGCTGAAATGTTTTAGAAGTGTTTATGTCTTCCTGGACCATTTTCTCTGGCATCGTCCTGACAGTCTTACATTGTTAGTCTTACACTGTCTGTCTTACATTGACTGTTTCTTTTTTCTTCAGTGGGGTGGTGTGTAAACAGGAAAGGGGATGCTTTTTGTTTTGTTTGTCTATTATATTTACCTCTCGTACCTTTGCTACCTAGGTTCTCTATTAGCCACTGCACTGGGTAGGAATGACTACTTTATTCCATAAAGCCTTCAATGTACTTCCCTTCCTTCAGATCTCTTCTCGTATGTTTAAAATATTCTTATTATTCTCTGGGACCTTTATCACCCATTAGCATATTTTAATGTCTTTGTGTTCAAACAGAAATCTAATCAGCTTTCACATATATCTGCTCCAAACACCAAATTCTTAGCTGCTTCATTTCAGTTACTGCCATATATGTTGTACGGAAAGAGCAGAATCTTTCTATTTCAGATGTTTCAAACTTGTGAGAAACCAGCATCTTGTGGTGAAAAAAAAGCTGGGTCTTTGTCAGAAAAACTCCCCCCATTATCAACTGTGTGTTCTTACTTGATGAGGATATTAACACCTCTTCACAGAAAGCTATGCGAATTAAATATAGAGACTATATATGGAAAGCACCTGGCCGAATGCCCTCAACATATTTTCGTCTATCTCTCCCTTTCTCTTTCCCTCTCTAATACAGAAAGATAGCTTTGCTAGTCCTTTCCCCTTTCTTGAAAGGGTGATTTTGTAGCACTGACATGCCTGAACCATAGCCAGGCTAGTTTTTAGATACAAAAACAAATGCTGAGGCTAACCCAGGTGGCATAATGTAAGCCAGTGGAAAGCAGAGGTACCACCTTAGGACAGGGAAGCCCTACCAGAGTAGAAAATGAGAGATATGGAGAAAAATCAACACTATAACTCCTGAAGCTTAGTAGAAATATGACTCATAGCTCAACATAAGGACATCTAAGGTAAGAAAGCCAGGAGGCTGGGAAAAGGCAGGGCACACATTGGAAACACCAGAAATGGGGCTCAGGCTCCATTCCAGACTGAGCACTCTCAGCAGGGAGCTGGTGCCAGGTGCTGAAGAGCTGTCTTTGGAATGATCACAAAGTCTCCACTCAGGTAAGACAAGTTTATTGGAAAAAGTGAAAAGATAGAGCCAGTCATGAGCAACCGTGAAAGCCAGAACTTCTTCCAGTCAGGCAGGGGGGCTGCATTCGTAATAACAAGATGGTGGCTCAGGCCTTACCCATAGTTCCATTCAGTCCCTGGTTTCCTCAGGACCGTGCCAGCATTCTTCAACCTTGGTGTCCAAATATTTAACTCAACTCATTTTCTGATTGTTCTTTTTTGCTTTTAAGTTACAACTTCTTCACTCTAAATTTCATTCTCAGGGCGCCTGGGTGGCTCAGTCGGTTAAGCATCCGACTTCAGCTCGGGTCATGAACTCAGTTTGTGAATTTGAGCCCCACGTGGGGCTCTGTGCTGACGGCTTTGAGCTCAGAGCCTGACGCGGGGCTCGAACTCACGGACCGGACCGCGAGATCGTGACCTGGCTGAAGTCGGACGCTTAACCGACTGCGCCACCCAGGCGCCCCAAAAAAATTTTTTAATTTCATTGTCTCTTAGTAGGCCTGGAAAGTATATATCCTAAAATAGCTTTCTTTGGTTTTTTTTTTTTTTAAGTAACTTGTTTTTTATATTTCTTCTGTGAACCATATATTAGATACAAATAAAAATCACTTTCATGTAGATCTATATTTTTTTGCAAACTTCAACATGGAGTGACAATTATATATTTTACTACCACCCAATTTCTTTTTTTTTTTAATTTTTTTTTCAACGTTTATTTATTTTTGGGTCAGAGAGAGACAGAGCATGAACGGGCGAGGGGCAGAGAGAGAGGGAGACACAGAATCGGAAACAGGCTCCAGGCTCTGAGCCATCAGCCCAGAGCCCGACGCGGGGCTCGAACTCACGGACCGTGAGATCGACTACCACCCAATTTCAACTATTAATCATAGTGTACAGAAAGTCCTTATCTTCCTTTGGAGATTTGTGCTAGAAGTGATGAAGCTTAAATATTAATTGACAACACTCTTAGTCTGTTACCTTCAAAATGTCACTGAAATGGGATCCTGCAGAATATATCTATAAACATCATTCTGAAATCCCACACAAGCACTTAAGTTTGGAATCAGGCCCAAAACAATATTTTTATGTTATTTTTGTCACATGTTGTTTTGCACTGCTTTCAAAAAATTTTATGCACACTTCCCAAAGTGACATTTTCCTCAGAGAACAAGAAAGTCTTGTAGTAAGTGTGGCTAAGAGTACCTCTTCCAAAAATTGAGTTAACACATGCAATCAATTTGGCCACATATGGTTACTTGCAAGCAGTAATTTTTTTTTTTTTAATGAAAACTACCTCTAGGCTATGTAATTTCTGTAGCTAGTAAAAACTGGTAGAAAAATAAAGACTAGATTCAATCCATTTTAAAAAGAAGAATAGCAATAATGGTAACATTATTCTATTTTTCTTTGATATTGCCACTCAGCTTTCAAACAATCAGATTCTCCAGGTGCACAACAATTAGCTGTGGAATGATTCCCACACAGTCATGGCAGGCCTCTTGCCAGCTGAGGTTACGATTTTCCTAGGGATTAGATGTCAGGTATAAAATTTTTTCTTACCTATGAGTCATATATACAGCATAAAAAAACAACCCAAAAGCATAAGCACAGTATAAACAAGGACTTATAGGGGCGCCTGGGTGGCTCAGTCGGTTAAACCTATGACTTCAGCTCAGGTCACGATCTCGCGGTCCGTGAGTTCGAGCCCTGCGTCGGGCTCTGGGCTGACGTCTCAGAGCCTGGTGCCTGCTTCCGATTCTGTGTCTCCCTCTCTCTCTGCCCCTCCCCCCGTTCATGCTCTGTCTTCTGTCTCAAAAAAATAAACATTAAAAAAAATTAAAAAAAAAAATAAAGTGTGTGTAAAAGAACAAAGAATTTTGCCAATACATTTAGTCTGGAAATGTTATTGTACAAACTTCAATTTTTAAAAGCATTGAAAACAGGACATGAATGGAATTAGAAATTGTTAAATTAATGGTCCTCAGAGTCACAACTCCCTGAGCCCACATCCATGTATAGTGCCCCCTGGCCTGCTGGTTATCCACAGTTGGTTATCCAGCATAGACAGGAATAATTAAAACCATTGAACCAACCAGTTTCTAAATTTGTTTAACGTTTTATTTACTTTTGAGACAGGGAGAGACAGAGCATGAACAGGGGAGGGTCAGAGAGAGGGAGACACAGAATCTGAAACAGGCTCCAGGCTCTGAGCTGTCAGCACAGAGCCCGATGCGGGGCTCGAACTCACAGACAGCGAGATCATGACCTGAGCCGAAGTCAGCCGCTCAACCGACTGAGCCACCCAGGCACCCCTGAACCAGCCAGTTTCTAAGTGAACTACAGCAAGCTAGCAGAAGAATTGCCCGGCTGAGCATAGCCCAAATTGCTGACCCACAGATTTACAAAAAAAGCAAATGACTGTTTTTAAGCCACTGAGTTTTGGGGGTGGTGTGTTATGTAACAATAGATAACTAATATAGGAGAGAAGAGTGACAAGATTGGTTAAGAAAAAGAGTAAAGATTGATGCTGTTAAAAAATAAACTCAGGCACAGTAAAACTTAGGAGTTCATTGAGCACGAATTAATTCGAATCAGGCTGCATCCAATCTAGTGGATAGAAAGGAGCTCCAAGGAGCTGTACGAAATGACTTGTAAAGGCAGAAGGGAGCAGGAACAAAGAAGTTATACTAGGCAAAAAAGAAAAAAAAAAAAAAAAAGCAGACCGGTTACTGCAAGGTTACTTCCTTTAGGTGACGGCAGGGGTCTATCAAGAAGATTACCTAACTAGTGCTGATCTGATGATTCCTGACTAACTGGTTTAAAATTCCATTTCTGGAAGAGACGAAACTAGTTAAATCTCAGTTTAGTGATATGGGGCTAAGCATAAGCAACTCCATTTTGGACCTGTTTTGTTTTTAACAGGGTAGTAGGCTGAAAAATGGCCCCTTAACAGATATCCATGCCCTAATCCTAGAGCCTGTGAATATTGTCTTATGTGGCAAAAATGAAAGAGTCTTTGCACATGTGATTATGTTGAGAATCTCGAGATGGAGCGATTATGCTGGATTATCTGGGTGGGTCCTAAACACAACCACACATGTCCTTATAATGGAGGTTTCCCATACAGAAGAGGAGAAGACAGGAATGGGAAGCTGGAGGAGGAAAGGAAGGGATTCTCCCCTAGAGCCTCTCGAGGGAGCAGTGGCCCTGCCAACACCTTGATTTCACCCCAGCAAATACTAACTTTGAAATCCCGGCCTCCAAAATCTTAAAGCATAAACGTCTGTTCTAAACCACCAGGTTTGTGGTAATTTGTTACAGAACCCCACAGGAAGCTAATATATTGGGTAATGCATGTATATGAGAGACCAGGAGGTCTTTATGTTATGATGCCAAGGGAAAAATTATCTCCCATTTTGATAGGGAAAAGATAGGATAAAATAGGCAGAGAGGGAAAGATTAGGACCTGAGGTCCTGGGTGGGGAAAAACACATATTTTGGAACAATTCTGGGAGTGTCTGACCACAGCAAACACCCTCAGGCATAAAGTTCCTCTTAAGAATGTAACAGACAGGGGCACCTGGGTAGCTCAGTCAGTTGAGCGTCCGACTTCGGCTCAGGTCATGATCTCACGGTTTGCAGGTTCAAGCCCGCGTCGGGCTCTGTGCTGACAGCTCAGAGCCTGGAACCTGCTTCGAATTCTGTGTCTCCCTCTCTCTTTGCCCCTCCCCTGCTCATGCTCTGTCTCTGTCTCTCAACAATAAATAAATGTTTTTAAAAAAAAAGAAAGAAAGTAACAGACACCACTTACTCCACCTCTGGTTCCCCTCAGGAATTTGACAAAAAATAAGTGGCAGACCATAAAACACATGAGCCACAAGTAAAGGTACGGCCATAGACTACCCCTCACACAATGGCAACGAGCCAATCGGGAATGGACAACCCAGCACCTAGAGCTATCAAGCCAATAAAGATAGAACCTGGGAAAAAAGAAGGGGGAAAGGAAGGGGGAGCTGACCAGAACCTTATAAAACAAGGTTTCATAGTCGCGGGCATTCACTTTCAGATGTCCCCTCTCTGTAAAGAGAACTTTCATACTAGTCTTCCTTTCTGACCTTATAATCTAATAAACTTTTGCTTGCAGCTCATTTTGGGTCCACCTTTTCATTTTTCAAAGTGGCAAGACAACAAATCCTGGATATTGAGGTAAAAAAAATCCTGCAACACCATTATAGACAAGTCTTTTTTTGTTGAGCACCAGATCATGTTTGGGTATTTTCACATCGGAATATTTAAATCTTGCCCAGGAGTTTAAGAAAATACAACATAAAGTGTATAATCTTAAGGAAAATTTAAGGAAAGTGCCCATTTAACTAGTAAGTAATAAAGAACATTATTTTCACATTTGTAGAATGAAATATGAATTCATATGAATATTTTCAAGAAGAAAATTACATCTAAAATAAATATCAAATGTGCAAGATATAGTTGCTTTGGACTACACCCTAAAACTGGTGTAGGTTCTAAATCACGACACTATAACTTATTGCTAGGAAACATGTCATAGAAAATATTGGGAAGTATTATATCCACTTCTATTTCTTCTGACTAGTACAATGGGATACTTCTGATACGTTCTTGGAGGAATAAAGCATCAAAGACAAAGAGATCCATACAAACTGTAGAAGACAGGGTCTCCTTTAGAGAATCTAATATTCAGAAAGAAATAATTGAAAATTCTTGTAGAGTCTTTTTTTTTTTTCAACGTTTTTTATTTATTTTTGGGACAGAGAGAGACAGAGCATGAACGGGGGAGGGGCAGAGAGAGAGGGAGACACAGAATCGGAAACAGGCTCCAGGCTCTGAGCCATCAGCCCAGAGGCCGACGCGGGGCTCGAACTCACGGACCTCGAGATCGTGACCTGGCTGAAGTCGGACGCTTAACCGACTGCGCCACCCAGGCGCCCCGTAAAATTCTTGTAGAGTCTTAACCAATGCCCACATTATTTTTTTTTCATTTTAATTTAGAAATAATCCTCCACAAAGTAAGTAACTAAATTATGCCATATCCATTAAACAAGATTTAACACAACAATTAATATGTCCTCCAAATAACTGTAGAAAACGGTTGAGAAAGTGTTTATGACACAATATTTTTAAAAGGCAGAACAAAATTATAACATGTACATATATACACATAAAAAGAGGACAAAAAGGGAACAATGCCAAAGGATTACTACAGCTAAACTATTTCTACTTTTTTGAATTTTCCCAAACACGCGTGTGTGTGTATGTTTCTTTTATAAAACAGAAATGGTCCCCATCAGATAGAAATGAAAAGTTTTACTTCTTCCTACTTCTAAATGAATTTGCGGCATTTTACATGATTTAATATTACATACACTGGACCACTGAAATGGAAAATAAAACCGAAGCCAACAAAAGAGCTGTATCTCAAACTTTCCTGTTCATATACATCACCTGGGGATTATTTACATGGAGATTCTGATTCGAGGCGTCAGGTCTGGGACTTAAGAGCCTGCATTTTGAGCAAGATCTACATGTTGGTGATGCCACCGATAGAAGGGACAGGGGTGGGCACCACACTAAGCAACAAGCAAAGACACAGGGAGCAGATGGCGTGGGGCACCTGAGATGACTTAATCACTGTAACTGGACTGGTTTATCATCTTCCGCAGCTGTTTAAACAGAATAAATCACCACACATAACAAAGGCTAACTTTAAACTATAATTCAGTGAAAAGGATTGCTCCAATAACCTGGCCTTCAATTTCACGTTTTTAAAAATACAGAACAGAAGCTTGTTTCACATCCCACTTGAAGGAACAGCATTTACAGATTTACATAAAGTTTTGGTTGAGCCACTAAAGATAGAGCTGACAGAGACTTAAAATTCTAATGTTGAAAGACATTCCCCAAGAGAATTTTTTTGAGTGTGGAAAATTATCAGCTATTTTGATTTGGCTGAAGACCCTACAGTGTTGCTGGTGAGAGCCCTGAAATCCAAAATACAGAGAATAATACAGAAAAGCTTATTACTCAAGTCTTCAAGTAATTCTTTCAGGTATTTAGATACGTATTTAGATGTGTGCTTCTGTCTTAGAAAAGACATTCTGTCTCGCAATGCACATCCACATTATAAAAATCTATTTTTACTGTTGTACATATTCATTTAGTTTAAGGAGTCACCTAAGCCAAAGCAGGTGTAACTGGCACTATTGACCTTTGGGACCAGATCACCCGTTGTTGTGAGAGGTGGTTCCATGCATTACAGGATGTTTAACAGCATCTATAGCCTCTACCCAACAGATGCCAGTAACACCTCTCCATGAGTTGTGACAACCAAAAATGTCTCCAGACATTGCCACATGTTCCCTGAGGAGCAAAATCTCCCCGGGTTGAGAACCACTAGTCTAAAATGTCTACTTGGGGGGGGCGCCTGTGTGGCTCAGTCAGTTAAGCGGCCATCTTCAGCTCAGATCATGATCTCGCGGTCCGTGAGTTCAAGCCCCACGTCAGGCTCTGTGCTGACCGCTCAGAGCCTGGAGCCTGTTTCAGATTCTGTGTCTCCCTCTCTCTGACCCTCCCCCGTTCATGCTCTGTCTCTCTCTGTCTCTAAAATAAATAAACGTTGAATTTTTTTTAAATAAAAAATAAACAAATAAAATGTCCATTTGGACTTTATTGCTATTAAGTGACTTTTAGAAGAAATATTTGGTTTTCAAATGGATCTGACCTTAAACAATATTTGCAGGGTCTCACTGTATTATCAACATCTTAGTATTCTGGCAGATTATTTTTTACGTCTTGCTCATCTTTATCCAACTAAGAAATAGGCAGGTGGAATTTTCTATTTTCCTAAATAAAAAGCAGGCAAACCTTTCACTCTCTCTTCTATCTGTAGGTACATAAAGGGAATACTTACCCAAAATATTGCTTGAGCAGAGTTCTGTAAATTCCCCAGGCTCAAGAAATTAATTTAAGAACTAGAAGAAGTAGTAAAAAGGGCCCTATAGTGTTTTCTTTCACAAGATAAAAAGACTTAAAAATCAGAGTAGGGCGCCTGGGTGGCGCAGTCGGTTAAGCGTCCGACTTCAGCCAGGTCA
>NW_024412376.1:24914804-24946579 GCF_014898765.1 Herpailurus yagouaroundi
ATCTCGCGGTCCGGGAGTTCGAGCCCCGCGTCGGGCTCTGGGCTGATGGCTCAGAGCCTTGAGCCTGTTTCCGATTCTGTGTCTCCCTCTCTCTCTGCCCCACCCCCGTTCATGCTCTGTCTCTCTCTGTCCCAAAAATAATAAATAAACGTTAAAAAAAAAAAAAAAAGAGGTTTATGGGCACCTGAGTGGCTCAGCCTGTTAACCGTATGACTTCAGATCAGGTCATGATCTCACGGTTCGTGGGTTCGAGCCCTGCATCGGGCTCTGTGCTGACAGCTCGGGGCCAGGAGCCTGCTTCAGATTCTGTGTCTCCCTCTCTCTCTGCCCCTCTCCTGCTTGCTCTCTCTCTCCCTCCCTCAAAAATAAGCATTAAAAGACTTTTAAAAAAAAAGAGAGATTTTGACTTTTTAAATCATTACAGAAACTAAAAGTAATGAAGATGTTATTCATTGGACAATGCAGAATAGAAAGCAAATAGTAATAAAAAAAAGCATAAAAATAATGATAGGATCAATAATAATAATTACATCAATGAGGGGCGCCTGAGTGGCTCAGTCGGTTAAGCATTCGACTTCAGCTCAGGTCATGATCTTGCAGTTCATGGGTTCGAGCCCCATGTCGGGCTCCGTGCTGACAGCTCAAAGCCTGGAGCCTGCTTCAGATTCTGTGTCTCCCTCTCTCTCTGCCCTCCTCCACCCCTGCCCTGCTTGTGCTCTGTCTCTGTCTCTGTCTCTCTCTCTCTCTCAAAAATAAATAAACATTAAATATAAAAGAGGAAAAGAAGTTTATAACATCATGAGAAAATAACTGATTCTACAACTTCTGATAAATATACCTTAAAAAAGTTATATGGAGAGACTAAAAAAACAAAAACAGAAAACCAGAATTTGCACATCATATTAAGCAAACCCAAAACTAAAAAACAAGTAAAGTAGTTATGCCAAGTTGACTTTAACTTTTTTAAAAAAGAAGTAAGCAGTATTTTGAAGTCACAGTATCTACTGAGTATGTAACTCTGGATAATGCATTAAGAAAAGCATATGCAACAAACACCCTTGGAAATCCAAGCAGAAAACAGTCAAAGCTCAGTTACATAAGAGACCAACACGCCTTCACCAGTTTACAATCAGTCAAGTAGACAAAAAGAAGGGATAGTGGAGGTTTTTAAAAGAAAGATAAAATTAACCAAAACATATCCAACTGGATAATCTAGAAATGGGGAATTCACTTTCTTTTTTTTTTTAATTTTTTTTTTTTAATGTTCATTATTTATTTGTGAGAAAGAGACAAAACATGAGCAGGAGAGGGGCACAGAGAGAGGGAGACACGGAATCAGAGGCGGGCTCCAGTTCTGAGCTGTCACAGCACAAAGCCCAATGCAGGGCTTGAACAAACGAACTGGGAGATCATGACCCGAGCTAAAGTCAGACGCTTAACTGACTGAGCCACCCAGGTGCCCTGGGAATTCACTTTCTAACGTATATATGAAACATGATGGCTAATTACATAACCGGTCATAGAGAAACATTTAATATATTTTAAAAAGCAAAATTTTACAAGTAAGACTAGATCACATTCTCCAATAATCATACAATAAAACTAGAAATGAATAAAAGTTTGAAAAGAAGCATAGAATTGGAAATTTTTCTTAGAGATCAAAGGAAAAATTAAATATAAAAAAGTATTTATAAAAGAACAATAATGAGGTTGCTAAATATTAAAACCTTTAGGATTGGTTCTCAGAGACATCGTCATAGCTTTAATTTTTTTTCAAGTTTACATATGAAAATAAATGAGCAAGACTAGTTTTAAATTGTAAAAAGATGGAAAAATTTCTTTAAGAAGTAAAAAAAAAAAAAAAAAAATTAGGGGCGCCTGGGTGGCTCAGCTGGTTGAGCATATGACTCTTGATTTCAGCTCAAGTCATGATCTTGGGATCGTGGGATTGAGACCTTGTTCTGTGCTGAGCATGCAGCCTGCTTAGGATTCTCTCCCTCCCTCTTTCTCTGCCCCCTCTCACATGGGAGCTATCTCTCCCTCTCTTAAAAAAAAAAAAAAGTAAAAAATAATTAAAATATAAGCACAAAATAATAAGAAAGAAAAACAATGAATTGAATAAACAAATTCCAAAGTTCCTCATTTGAAGTGATAATAATGATGGAATGGGCTAGCACTTCTCAAACTGGTGTTAAGAAAAAAAAAACCAATAACCATGCCAAGAAAAAGTCTTTCTCTACACAAAAAAGTTCTTTATTTTTAAGTTCTTTAAAACATTAAGTAGACTTCACAAGTTTTCTTTTTTACTTTAAAACTTCTCTGATCTTTTCTTATGTTAATATGTACTTTGAATCCTCAAGAGGGGTATTTAGTAGAATTTCCCCAAGTTCACTTGCCATTTTTTAGTATTCAGAGGAGAAGAGCTTTGCAAAATACTGAAACAGAAAAACCCTTAGCAAAACCATCAAGGAAAAAAAGTAGAAATAGATTAGAAACAATGAAATGGAAGTGTGTGTTAAAAGGAAGTCTGTGCACAATTACACGTTAATTTAAATGGGAGAACACGATTTAAGAAAGTGCTCGTTGTCAAGATATGCTTTCCAGGTTATATAAAACTTGGGATTTAAATTAGGCTGTGATTTTAACTCAGATTATGAAATGGATGAAAACGTGAGCAGAAAATATTAGCTTATATCAAACTAAGTTAGCATTTTATAACTACAACGCACATTGGCCTCTCCTGGGTGGAAAGCTATATTATGTGAGGAGAGACAAACGTCCAGGGTCCCTATTGTAAAAGCAGGAAAGAAACGTGGTTTTCTAGGCAAATGTGAGTTCTTTGAGCAAACCTAAAGAAGAACAAGAAATCCACCAATCTGGGAATGAACCCTATCTCTGACAGGAGGACACAGAGGACCCAAGCTATCAACTGCCAAGTCCAGGAGGTGGAATGGGGGCAGAGGTCATTTGCTGACCAACCATACAAGGTACATCAAAATTAAGATTCAGTACCTTCCCTGCCCTAAAAGTACACCTTTCAATAGATTTGTTGTTTTCTGCCCTAAAGAAATCATTAGCCTACAGAGCACAGTAATGAAAAGTCTCCAAATCCTAGGTGGACTGTAAAATATTTTCTACTTTATTACTGCACTCCCAGTAAGTTCCTGCCTTAAGAGAATGCTTAATTTGACCAGTCTGAGGCAGTCAAAGGGAAATAACTAGTCATCTGGCAGAGTGCTAAGAACTATAATTTTCCTGTATGATGCAGACCTAAATAGAGCCATTTCTTATTACATTAATAAATAGGTAGACCTCAATGAAATAATTTTCTCAAAATAAGTTACAACTCCAAATCTGAGAACGTTTACATAAAGTACAGGCCAATCTCCTTCATGAATGTAGATATTAATATATAAATAAAATATCAGAGAGTAGAAATACATTAAAAGAATAATCTGCCCCAGTTTACTCCTAGTATCCCTTAAATAAAAATTCATTTCAAATCAAAATGACATTTGATAAAACTAATTACGTATTACAAAGGTGTAACGTATCTCATCTGCAACTACAAGAGTACAGTCATTGACATGCTTAGGTTCGCACACTGGCGCTCGTACACAGTGAGCAGAAGGGCCATCCATTCCCAAGAAGACAGAAGGGAAAGATGCTTATTGATGTTACCATGTAACAACGTACTAGAAATTCTGCACCTTTAATACATGTGTGTGAATAAACTGGGATATATAAACTTTGACAAATCATGCAAACATTGTATACAGATTACACAGTATACTCAGAAGAACTGAAAGGAATCAACCGGACAACTATTAGAATTGAAAGCTGAGGGGCGCCTGGGTGGCTCAGTCGGTTAAGCGTCCGACTTCAGCTCAGGTCACGATCTCGCGGTCCGTGGGTTCGAGCCCCACCTTGGGTTCTGGGCTGATGACTCAGAGCCTGGAGCCTGCTTCTGTTTCCGTGTCTCCCATACATATATATATGACAAGTTAGTAGTTCTTTTACTGCAGAAATAACGAGTTACAAATGCGATGAAAGAGAATTAATCCACAGTAGCAAGAAAAATACTGCTTATATGGCCATGACTTCAGTGAGAAGTAGATTACCAATATTAACAAAACTGCTAAAATTTTCTGGAAAAAAAGGTGTAAAATATTTCCATTTTTCCCAGATTCGTGCTTTGATGTATCTTAGGTCAAAATAAAAGAAGGTATTTTTGTTACACGACAAAATGATTCTTAAGACCTCTTAGAAAATAAAAATGGTGGGAATAACAAAACAAAGAAAATCAGTAAAGAGATAAGACCCGAGAATTAGGATGAGGATAGCACTAATTGTTTGAGATATTAAGAGATACCCACACATATAAAGCCATAGAAGTGAAAAACCTACATACGAGAACAAGAAGAGAAAAATAATTAGGTCTAAATACGTGTTTATAGCTCCCAGAAATAACCTATTATATTTCCTAATCACTGATTAAAAAAAAAAAGCATTCTAAATCTGAGGTTAAAAAATACAAGATAATTGGCTAGCAACTTGCAGAAAATAATGTTTAGCACTTCACCTACCACCATACAATTGAGTGGGTGGGTCGATGAGTGGGGCAGTTTGTTGGTTGGTTAACTGGGTAGTTGGCTGGCTGGTTGGTTGGTTGGTTGGTTGGTTGGCTGGCTGGCTGGTTTTTGAAACTTTGCATTCAGCAGTTGCCAACTAAAGGCTGGAATCAGAACATCCTCTGAAATTTTTTCACTCTTCATCTGCCAAGGTACCACCCTTGGATAAGTGTAAAAGACAAGTAGTCCAATGGACAATGGAATTAAGTACTGTAATGTGCAGCTCCCCTTCCCCTATTAAGAAGCACTGACATAATGGCAAGAGCTGGAGGACGTATAGAACTGAGTTCAAATCCTGACTCTGTTACTTATTAGGTATGTGATTTGAGGGCACTGACTTGGTTTAGATGATCTTCTGCTTCCCCTATTATAAAATGAGGATGATAATACCTACTTCAAAATGTCATTTTGAAGATTAAATAAAATAGTTTATGTAAAGTGTCCAGATCTCATGATTCTGGCTCATTTAAAAGTATACTGATATATAAGCTTGTTTCTCTGAAAACTGTGTTTTTTTAAGTAAAACAAATTTTCTTAGTATATCTAATTCTTTGCCTTCGGTTCTCAAGGAAAGGGGCTGAAACATCATCACATAATCCACTTCCCAGTCTTTTACTTGACTCATTCCAACTTAAAATACAATACTTACTCTTAAGCAGTTAAAAAACCAAGAGCAAAACAATGAAAATAGATAAGAATAAAATATATTATTAACTGCTTCTTCTAAAGAAGGAAGTGAAGCACCTAACATCTCCACTGCGTGAAATCAGAGACATATTCCAGCACATAGCAGAAATGCTTCAGTGGTCCAGAATAGGGTTGTAAAAACCCACGCTTTATCTGACTTCATAAGTTAGACACTGCTGTAAGAAAATGAAATAGGTAGTTCTCAATCAAAATTTAAACTTAGGTCCGTTAGGTAAAAACTATTCCCAATTCTAAATGTTCAACTGTGTCTATCCTGAAACACTGACAATGATTTTTTTTTTCGAATTCTCCCAATACTACTTTAAACCATCAATTTTCTCTGCTACAATCTCAACTTTCAAATCAATATTCTTTACTTCAAACCTCAACACTGTTATTTCTCATTTTCTATATCCCATCCCAAAGACCTTTCTAGGGAAGGAGAGAGCGAGAGAGAGAGAGAGACCGAGAAAGAGTGTTTTGTGCAGTCTTTAGTTAGAAAATTATGATTGCTACCTTAGCAACCTATTAATATTCTCAAGATAATTCTTTCTTACGTCAAAGATGTGAAAGAAACAGATTCAATACTAATCCAACTCTTTTTAGGCAAAACAAAATACTTTTGATAATTTTGGTCACAATCTCTAGACAAACAAAACTTCTGTTCTAATAGAATAATGCATCTCACATTTCTATTATCCTGACTAAATGAATACTTACTTAATATTCTGTTTCTGTACCCATCATCCTTTCCTGTAATACTAGCAAAGAGTTTTCATTTTTCCCCAAAACTGCAAACTACAGATGGATAATTTTACAGTCTTTGTGATTTTTAGCACAATCACCGCTCACTGAATACTTCCTGTCACCATCTGCCTCTTTTAAGGCCAAATAGGACATTTCTTGGCTTGTTTATTTTTCTCCACAGTCTGTTGTCTGGCATTTTTCTCACCACCTTCTGGCCTTCTGTGTTTTTGGATAGCTGCTCCAATCTGACTCTGGGCTCTTTCCACTCTTGTGTTTCCTGATTTTTCCAATGGGTCTTGAATGTCAACCAGTGGGCTAAGTTCTCATTCACACAGAATCTGTTTGCCTCACTGCTAGCTGATGACATTTGTGTTTTAAATCAACACATTTATTAAGTTCTTAAATCTGTTATTCTTCACGACTTCCTACATTGATGTCATCTGTCTTAAGGTAAATGCTTAGAAGATGAGAAATTCTCATTTCCCCTCAGAATTCAATTCAAACGCGTGTGTAACAGTGGCACATGAATTTGATCCTTAAAGTGTTTCATAATGTACATTTGACAAAATACTCCTTACACAGAACTAAACCAAAACCCAGATACCAAACCAAAATATGTCAGATTTTGTTAATACTGAACAGAAAATGATTTACAGTTCTGACTTCTCTCATCCACTATCCATCATTTGCTAAGTTCCCACCAACGTCCAGGCACAGCTTCACAGTTATACTGATGTGTGATGTACTATAATTTCATGCTCTTGTTTATATAGCTTTCTCTGGATTAAAATCATGGTTATCAGGGCGCCTGCGTGGCTCAGTCGGTTAAGTGTCCAACTTCAGCTCAGGTCATGATCTCACAGTTCGTGAATTCAAGCCCTGCGTCGGGCTCTGTGCTGGCAGTTCAGAGCCTGGAGCCTGCTTCGGATTCTGTGTCTCCCATTCTCTCTGGCCCTTCCCCACTCACGCTCTGTCTCTGTCTCTCTCTCTCTCAAAAATAAATAAACATTACGATTTTTTAAATTAAATCATGGTTCTAAGTGAAATGCCATCAAAAAAGACAAAACCAGTGATGAAAAACACTTACTGCCAATAAATATTTGTTTATGAGTGAATGAATAAATGAAAGTTCCAGCTTTACTGTTTGTTTACAACTCTAAAGCTAATGAACCTCCTTGAGCTTGTTTCCATATCTGTAAAATGAAAGTACAATTCCCACTTCATCAGATTTTTGTATTAAAGGAAGTGGTCCATATGAAGTCCTGGCCCATAGATATTGTTCAATAATGATCTGTCTCTACATCAGATATCATCCAATAATATCAAAGGAATCATATTTAACTTAGTCCAAATATTTTTATAAGGCTACATCTGACTGTTAGGAAGTCCATTCATAAAAAAAAAAAAAAAAAAAAAAAAGTCCCAACTAAGGAACTGGACAGTTTCCCAATTTCCATAACCATCAACACCACACCTGGCACTGATCCCTCACCCCCGACTCCATTCCATATTATTTTCTAGTTAGAGAAAATGGTCCTGTTATGCTAAGTGAGATAAGTCAGAGAAAGACAAATACTGTATAATCTCACTCATACATAGACTCCAAAAGAAACAAAAAAATCAAACCCATAGATACAGAGAACAGATTGGTGGTTGCCAGGGGCAGGGTGGGGATGGGCAAAATAGGTGAAGGGGGTCAAAGGTACAAACTTGCAGTTATAAAATAAATAAATCACAGGATGTGCCATACAGCATGGTGACTACAGTTAATAATACTGCATTGTATGTTTGAAAAGGGCTGAGAGTAGATCTTAAAAGTTCTCATCAGAAGAAAAGAAAATTTGTAACTATGTGTGATGATGGATGTTAACTAGACTTATCACAGTGATCATTCTGCCATAAACTCAGATATCAAATCATTATATTGTATATCTGAAACTAATATAAAGTTATACGGCAATTGCATCTCAATTAAAAAAAAGATAACAAAAACGGGCTTTTCTCTCTGCCTCTTAAATTCATTGGTTGATGTGCACTTTTTGTAAGGAAACCCACCAATTCTCTAAATAAAATCCAACCCCGATCCTGCAAGGTTACAGTAAAAGAGGCATCCCATTTAGTGAAGGGAAGCTAGATGGACTCTTTTTCTCTGGAATCCTGGACTTTCACTCACTGACTCATTCAAAAATATCTGTTGAGTGCCACATTGTGCCAAGCACCGTGCTGAGGATACAGCAGGGAAAAAACTAAGTTCCCACCTCACTGAGTTGTGGCCCTAATAAGATATCCAACTGCAAAATAGGATATCCAGGGCAATGAGGAGGCATGTGTAGGGTTACTAGAGCATATGGAACAAACAAACCCAAGGCAGGCCTGGAGAATCAGGGGGACATCACAGCGACACTGAAATCTAGTGAATGGGATAGATAGCCAGACATTGATGGAGAAGAACAGTGTCAGCAGAGGAAAGGCAAGTGCAAAGCCTAGCGTGGAAAAGGCTTTGGGACTCTGGAGATCAAGCAAGTTACATGGAGGGATCTAAATTGTCCACTGCGTTTTCTCCCCTTGCTGGTTCCTTCTGTAAACTCAAAGCCTCCAGCTCCCTTTTGTTTAAGTATCTCACCCTACCAGGAGCTATGCTACTGGAATTTTGAAACAGTATTTTATGTGTCCCTACTGGGGACAGAGCTAAGGAGAGCAGCACCACAGAGCTGGCCCCGCAGTGGCAGCGTAGCTGAGGAGACACTCAGAGAGGCAGGTGAATGGACGTGGGCAGATTCAGGGTCAGAGGCTCGGCTAAACCCTCCCCGTGCACTTTCTCCTCCAGCACTGGATGTGGAAGATGTGGCTTAGCCTTCCTGAGGAGGCCAGAGAGTTTCCTTACACCTTCCTCACCTGACGGCACTGATTTGGCCTCATCAAAAGTTATGAGTGAGCTGGTACAGGAGTGTAGACGGTGGCTGAACTGCCAAGAGAGGACAGATGAGAACATCCCTGACCTCGTCCAGCACCTACATTTCCAAAAAAACATTAATGCCATGCCTACAACTGGAAAACTAAAGCCAAGGTTGAATTCTTCTTTGCATTTAGTGTTTACCTCTGGTGGGTCTCCATCCTAAACAACACTAAACAAACAAAAACATCTGTCTCCTTTGAAGAGTGTGTATAATGGCATAATGATGCTTAGTTCATTCATTCTCCTGTTCTTACTCTCTCCAGTTCTTACTTACAAAGTAGATGAAGGCCTATATGTGGCAAAGATAACATGTAATACGTCACTAACTAAATGTATTTGTCCTAATTTTTATCTACACATTGTACTCAATTGAAATTACACACTTTCGGCACGCCCAGGTGGCTCAGTCAGTTAAGTGTCCAACTCTTGACTTTGGCCCAGGTCATCATCTCATGTTTCATGAGTTGAAGCTTCGCATCAGGCTCTGCAGTGTTAGGGCTTGGGATTCTCTGTCTCCCTCTCTGCCACTCCCCTGCTCTCTCTCTAAAAATATAAATAAAATGAACATTGAAATTACACACTTTCAAGTTATAAAATAATTAGGTGATGATTGGAAGAGAGACAAGAGAGAGACATGGAATACAAATGTTCACCAATGAACTTGTACTCATGGTGAAAACTTAAGTATTAGTTTATTGCTAATTATCCCAAAACATACTTTCAGGGAAAATAATGCTGAGAAAATAGTAAGGATTGTGGTGACCCTTACCCTGAATAGTGCTGCTTTCACTTTGCTGCACTTAATCCACACAATAAAAGAATTTATTAACATTACCCTCCAGGTAGGAGTAGCTTTAAAAGATAATTCAAGTCAGTTCTTACACAATAGCTCCCCAGAGAACAGCAACGAATCCTACAAAGTAACACAGGAAGAAATACACTTGTCTGCTGCCCCCATGTTGGGAGAAGTAGATTAGCTCTGTAAAAACCTTTCTCTGAAGGCTCTTCCTCAAATCAGAAGGTCAATGATCCACACACAGTTTCAGGTTTGGCACTACGGACATCTTCACCATTGTACTTGCTTACGATTTGGGAGCCTCAAGGCTAAGGGTGAAATACAGACTCCAGACCAATGTCTCATTCAACATATTCATTTGGAATGCACTTATAATTAGGTAGTTATAGGAAAACTCATTCTTCTACTGTAAATTATACTCTGCTTAAAAAAAATGGCTTCCTGCTCTCCCAACGTGGCACTTTGCAGTCACTACAGGTCACTTCTAAATGCAAATATTATCCTAAGCAAATAACCAGCTATCCCTTCCTCATGCGAGGTGGTACTTTTCAAGCTCCATTTTATTTCTGGGTGCCTTCTTCTGGATTACTTTACTTTGCGTGTGTGTGTGTGTGTGTGTGTGTGTGTGTGTTATTTCTGTTCAACATTTCTTTGGACAAACTGTGTAAACCAGTTGATTTTCACCAAATGTTGTACTGATGGAGCCAGGTAGTCTACGAGGGAACACAATTCAAGCTATTAACACACACAACACAATTTACGTAAGAAAATGTTCTTAGCTTCCTGATTGCATCGCTGTTTTCATTTTTCTTACATAAAAACTATTCTTAGAAGCATAACAAATTTTGCTTTTCAAGTAAGAACATCTGGCTTTAAGTTCTATACAAATACACTAAGATTATTTAAACTCACCCTTCTTTAAAGCAGATCATCCTATTCATCATAAGATTCTTAAAGTTATATAGCTTTGCTTTTGTTTATCATAAAAAAGCTTTCTTTGGAATAAAACCAATTTTATCCAAACATGTAGAATTATTTTCAAGATACATTCATCTGGTCAATCTGATAGATTAAGACTCTCTTCAAATAGTAATCCTTTAAGTTATTTTAGGAAAACTAATAAAACAATAAAAGCTTAAAATGTGAATTACATAAGCTTTATGTAATTTAAATCCTTCATGGATTTTATTTTGCTATTTTATTGCAGGAAAAACATATAACTATCTTGAGAAAATAACAAAGCTAAGACAATTTTTCTCAGTATGCCATAAGAAAGCTCAGGAAATGTTTCAAACTGAACATTCTTCTTGTCCGTATTAAAAATAGAATATTTCTCCAAATGTTATTAATAATTTAACTTAGAGTAGAATCATAAATATGCATGAATGGAAGATCACTTGCTCAGAAAGACTTTGGACTACGCTTTTCCATAAAGATGAGCAGCTTGCCAATTTTCAGGTATCTCGAGGCACCTCTATGCCAGAAGCTCTGAGGAAGACGAAGGAAAGGCTTCAATGGTATCTTCCCTGATCTCTTGGGCTGTGCTGGCTGCTCCTCAGTCTATGTTCCCACAGCACTCTGCCCATGCCCAACACATAGCATGTGCCATAATCACCTATGCACAAGTCAGTTTCCCATACATACGTTTCCAAGCCATTTGAGTGATCCTTGTTTTTTTTTTAATTTGGGGAAAAAAGCATAGAAAGGTTAAATAACTGGTTTAAAGTCTCGAAAGTAGTAAGTGAAAAAGCTAGAATTCAATTTAGAGCTATCTGATGCCAAAGTCCCTCACTCCCCATTATACTTCACTTCTGCTCAATACCTAGCATCGTACCTGCCAATGCTGGTGTTCAAAAGATGTCCGTGTATTGAGTAAACGTATGATTGCATCGCATTCTGTGTTAGAGAGAACAAGAGTGAATAAGATAGCCATCCCCTGTCCCCCCAGCCTCCACTTCAGCTCCATCGTCATGGGGTTTCCAGGCCAGGGTAGGAAGTAATGAACATATAACACGTTATGGAGAAGTGGTATCTAGGTGAAGATTGAAAAAGAAATAGGATTTAACAACTTTAAAAAGAAAGGCAGAATAAGAGGAAGGAAGATAAGATGCTTGAGGCAGAGGAAACGGCACATGTAACATGGAAGAGGCAAGAAATGGAACGTCTTGTTAAAATAAGCAAAGTTGAGGGGCGCCTCGGTGGCTCTGCCCCTTAAGCGTGGACTTCTGCTCAGGTCATGATCTCGCGATTTGTGAGTTCGAGCCCCATGTGGGGCTTCATGCCTCTGGTGCGGAGCCTGCTTGGGATTCTCTCTCCCTCCCTCACTTTCTTCCCCTCCCCCACTCTCTCTCGTTCTCAAAATAATTAAACTTTTAAAAAAAAGTTTAAAATAAACAAAACTGAGTAGGGCCAGAGCTGGAGGGGGAGAGGGGAGTAGCAAGTGATGAGGCAGCAGAGGGGGGCAAGTGTCCGTCAAGAAGTCTCCACGGCACTGCACCAGAAACTTCAAGGCTGCTAAGAAACTAGATCCTAATTGTTCTCACCACAAAAAAAGGAAATGACAATTACCAGATGTGATAGCTCATGATGCTGCGGCGGCTCTGCTGCAATAGATAAATGTATCAAATCAACATATCGTATTCCCTGAACTCATTCAGTGTGATATGTCAACTCTATCTCAATTTTTTTAAATGAGAGAGAGCAAGAAAGCATGCTGAGAAGTTTGGGCACGATCCTAAGAGTACAAGCAAACGGTTTTAAGCAGAGGAGCAACAAAGATTTTGTGTTTGAGAAAAGCCACTCTGCCACAATTGAAAGAAAGGGCGATGGAGGGATGTGACTGCTGAGAGGCTGGGAAGCCAAGGAGACAGGCATTAAACAAGGCAAGAGACGAGGAAGACTGTATAACTTCTTCCTGGCATATAATTTTAAATAGGTCACTTTTAAATTTTTTTCGTAGTTGCACATTTTTTAAGTGTGAATAAAACACTGCCTCCTTCACAGGGTTGTTTTTAAGATTCAATGCATGGGGACAGAGCTGATCGCATGAGATGGGACAGAGTGCTGGTGAAGGGCACAGACTCTGGAGTAAGACAGTCTGGGTGTTATCCTGGCTCCTCTACTTCCTCTCTGTGACTCAGTTTCTTCCTCTGAAACTTCTCTGTGACTCAGTTTCTTAACACATAAAATAGACAAAATAGAGATAATAATAGAAGGTGACTCATCGTGTTTCTTGAGGACTTAATGGAACAATGCCTGTTTTATTTATTGCCTTCTCCAGCATCTAGAACTCTGCCTGGTAAGTAGAAAATGCTTACTGATACTAGTAATTATTTGAAAACTATAAAGGACTACATCATTGTAAGGTGTCACTGTAACTATAAAATATACTTGCCCAAAATTTTCCTGCCACCAAACTATATTTTTAAAAATCCACAGCCTCGGGGCACCTGAGTGGCTCAGTCAGTGAAGCATCCGACTTCAGCTCAGGTCATGAGCTCACAGTTCGTGAGTTCAAGCGCCATGTTGGGCTCTGTGCTCACAGCTCAGAGCCTAGAACCTGCTTCAGATTCTGTGTCTCCCTCTCTCTCTGCCCCTCCCCTGCTCGCACTCTGTCTCTTTCTCTCTCTCAAAAATAAATAAACGTTAAAAAAAAAAAATCCACAGCCTCTACATAAACCACACAATTATGTTCTTTTAAACATAAAAGTTCATTTACATTCTTCTCTTTTGCTTCTTTCTTATGTTTTTCAGAATGTGCTTTACTCCTTCAAACAAAACTTCTTCTGTTGAACGAGTTGGTACACCTTAACTTCAGGCTGGCTAGCACCCAAGTGCCCTCTAAAATCATCTAAACTGTTGAGAACTGAGAACAAACTAAGGGTTGATGGGGGGTTGGGAGGGAGGAGAGGGTGGGTGATGGGTATTGAGGAGGGCACCTTTTGGGATGAGCACTGGGTGTTGTATGGAAACCAATTTGACAATAAATTTCATATATAAATTTAAAAAAATAAATAAAAATAAATAAATAAAATCATCTAAACCCGCTCTGCATGTGCAGAGGTGCTGTTCCACTGGAAGACCTTGGATGTAGCTTCAATACCTTTAAAAGCCATATTAGCTCAGCCAATGAGCCCTGCTAAAAGTTACAAGTAATTACAAAAAAAGACGGTTCCCTTGTGTCCAGAAAATGTTTTTATATTGAAAGAGATGGTTTCATCCTCATGGACCTAAGGGACACTCGAATCCCACTCTCTTCCCCACACTGCTCTTCTCCCCATTTCTGGTAAAGGAAGGTCTGCTTCTCAAATTGTCAGCAACAGGCGTAGAGTTTCAACTAGCAGGACTAGAATCCACTGAACAATTTACCACATACTATGAGAGCACACTCTTCATTTTGAATAAAACTATTTCATTAATCATTTGATCAGATAAACAGAATGTGTTTGCCATGTAGCCTACACCCTTACAGGAATCTAGATACCCATGAGAAAACCGCTCTAAGCACATCACAAGGTTTCCATTGTGTATTATAAAGAGTTAGAATTCAAGTGGCCATACCCCGACCCCCAAAGAGGAGAAAACTGGTTTCCATCTTCATTCAACAGAGAATGAGGAGGGGAAGTGCATTCATTGATCAAGGCTGTTCTTGGCCAATGATTTAGCCATGTATATGGCACTGATTTGTCAGTTGTGTAGAACGTCAAGTGTAGTCTACCTGATGGACTGTGAGTTCCACAGAATGAGATAAACCAAGTAAAACAAGGAATCAAGAGAAGTTGGAATGCAAGGAGTAAAAAGGGGAGGAGAGAAAGGGGAAGGAAGGGAGAGAGGGGGAAAAGGAACAAAGGAAGGGAAGAGGAAAGGATGAAAGAAAAACACTTGACCAAAAAATCCACTTTTAAGTAAACAAGAACTGATAGCACTTCTTTTATGCTACTAAAAAACAAACAAACAAAAACTTCCTTTCCAATAATGTCTTTTATTTTAATAATTTCTCTCCTCAGAGGAAATAAAAGGGGGGGGGGAATATTCCCTCTAGAGAAGAGAAAGAGACCACCTCTTAGATACAATGAGCTAGATTTTGATCTTAAGTAATACTGGGATCAAGATCCCATGAGATAATATTTATATAGTCATTTCCTTATTTCCTTGAACATTGGAAAGACTGTAGAATGTCCTACATTCACCATTCTCTCTGGTCCTGGATTCATCTACCAGTGCCACCAGGAAATTACCTTTGACATCCCCTGAAACCAGGCTTTCTACAGAATTGTTGTCCTTTAAGCCTCAGATCCTATGGCATCCTCAAAAACTCCAACACATACACCTGCATGGGCGTGCACACACTCACACACACACAAGAGATGACAGCACCATAAATGAAAAGAAAATTAATTTTGAACAAGATTTCCCCACTCTCTAAACTAATCCCAGGTTTTCTGTGAGGCCTTTAAAATATCTTCTAATAAACTACTCCACCTTCCATTATGGGAAAGGAACAAATACAAAGACAAATATGGTCCCCTCCCTCTTTTTTTTTTTTTTTTTTTGGGGGGGTTTGTTTTTTTTAGTAACTGCACGTATAAAACCTCTGCCTCCTAAATCAAGTAGTACTGAGATTCTATTTCGGCACCCTCTGGGATGACAAGTTTCCAAATGTGTAATAAAAATAAATCTCCATTAATAGCTGGACCTTTAGCAGCTGAGAGAGTCACTGGTCCCTTTCGTTTACTCACTCAGCTCAGTGTGATTTCTACTTTAGGCACAGCTGTGAATAGGGCCTTTAATAATGAGGCTGCATTAAAAAGGGATCAGTTCATAGCTCTGCGTTTCAATGATTATTTTTTTTTGACCCTTTATAAATTGAAGTTGTTCTTCTGAGTGAATTGTTCATACATTTCAAAACTGACCCATTAAGATCTCTAATTTTTTTTAATTAATTCTTTTAAAAGCTTTGTATAGTTGACAGACAAAACTACTTCAGGAAGAGGGACAACAGGTTCACAGCCCTGAGATTACGGATAGCCCATTAATACTGAGTCTGTATTTACAGAACTCAGCAATATGAAGGGTACCAGGTGAGCATACACCCTAAATAAACTATGGCATAAAACAATTCAATAAAGACCAGCCTACCATAGTAGACCAGACCACCACAGTATTTCGCAGCTTCTTCGAAAAGCATTGCGACACTGCTATTTTTGATGTTTTCTTTATCAAGATTTCATTTGTACACTGAAAGACTCAGAAGCAAAAAGAATCATCAAATTAAGTTTATTTTTAGTCTTTCATACAGATGGCATCAAGTCACTGAACCTGACCATGGATATAAGAGTGCCTAATAGATTCCAACCAGCCTCACTCACCTTACTTTCTAGTATTCAGTCTCATAATCTGGCTGCTTTCCGTACTTCCCCAGAACCACCACGCCCTCCATGATGAGCTTGCTCATACAGTCATGCACTTAGCTGCTCTAGACATATTTGTGACAAAACGAGTATCAGAAAGGTCAGTTGCTGCTCTGTGATTTCACCAGTTGGAGGTAAATTCTTGTGATACATAAATGAATCCATTCCCACAATGTCTCCTGCAGAAACTTGTCCTAATCCTATAATCAGAGTTAATGTGGTTTTTTTTTTTCCTCTATGTACTCCTAGCACTTTGTAACTATTATTGACTTTATATTATTTTCTCTTGAGTCTCCTTCCACTCCAACTAATAGCTCCTTGAGTATCAGAAACCATATACATATATCTAGGGGAATCATCAGATTATATTACAGTGACTCTCAAAATGTGGCCCCTGGACCACCAGCATCAGCATCCCTGGAAACTTGTTAGAAATGCAAATTTTCAGGCTCCACATCAGATCTATTGAGTCAGAAACTCTAGGGATGGGTCCCAGTAACCTACGTTTTTAACAAGTCCTTGATGTGATTCTGATGCAGGCTCAAGTTTGAGAACCTCCGCTATATTTAAACAACTATGGGTTTGGGAAGCAGATAATCTAAGGTTTTGTTTGTTTGTTTTTTTTAATTCCTACTGTACCATGATGATATTAAGTAAGTGATTTGACATCTCTCAGTTGCCCCTCCTCATCTATGAAGTGGAAAGAACATTAAACGATGCATGACAAATAATGTCTGTCTTTATTTTTATACTGCTGTCTTTGTATTTTGTATCATCAACCCCAGGTATCTAGTCAACATTGAAAATACTTTGTTCTCACATTTATTTACCTAACTGAACCAAATGAACTGAATGAAATGAAAAGAATAGGCACAACCAATGGGAACCAAATCATGTGTCTGCAAGCAACACCACTGATAGATACACTGATAGATACAGGTGAAGAGGAAAGTCACGTAAAATGCCAATGGGGAAATACTCTAGGTCAATAATCCTTATTGCTTTATCTCATATTGACTCTCCTGTTATCTCAAACTCCTGACATATCTTTGCCACAATAAGAATTCCATTCTTTGTTAAATTTTTTTTTTCAACATTTATTTATTTTTGGGACAGAGAGAGAGACAGAGCATGAACGGGGGAGGGGCAGAGAGAGAGGGAGACACAGAATCGGAAACAGGCTCCAGGCTCTGAGCCATCAGCCCAGAGCCCGACGCGGGCTCGAACTCACGGACCGCGAGATCGTGACCTGGCTGAAGTCGGACGCTTAACCGACTGCGCCACCCAGGCGCCCCATCCATTCTTTGTTAGACATAAAGGACTAAAGTTTAGACATCAATATCCCAAATCCCTAAACAGTCACTGCAAATACTTACAGTATCCACATAAACTTTATACTATAGAAGTTGTTTGTTAAATAACAACTTTCAGTCAGAAATAGGTAACTATCCACCCATATTGTATTCTGGGATTTAGAGAAGGTCTTAGGGAATTATCTCAATCCTTTATATCTGGGGAAACCAATAAAGCTTATTCATGACAGGTGAAAATATTGTGAGGGAGAGTTACTTTTTAAAGGAATAGTCTTTTCAGGGGCACCTGGATGGCTCAGTCAGTTAAGCATCTGATTTTGGCTCAGGTTATGAACTCGTGGTTCATGAGTTCAAGCCCCACATCAGGTTGGAGCCTGCTTCGGATTCTGTGTCCCACCCCCTCTGTTCCTCCCCCGCTTGAACTCTCTCTCTCTCTCTCTCTCTCTCTCTCTCTCTCTCTCAAAAATAAAGAATAAAAAATTTTAAAAAAAAGAAAAGGAATATTCTTTTCAATAAATGGTGCTGGGACATTGGATACCCAGATGCAAAAGTAGGAAGTTGGACCCCTACCTCACACCATATACAAAAATTACCTCAAAATGGATCAAAGAGCTAAGTATAAGCATTAAAACTGTAAAACTCTTAGAAGAAAACATATATGTAAATCTTTGTGACCTTGAATTAGGCAATGCCTTCTTAGATATAACACCAAGAACACAAGAAACAAAAGAAAAAATAGATAAGTTGAATTACATCAAAATTAAAGGCATTTGTGCTTCAGAGAATGCCACGAGGAAAGTGCAAAGACAATCCACAGAATAGGAGAAAACTTTTCAAATCATATGTCTGATAAGAGACTTGATTCCAGAATATAGAAAGAACTCTTACAATTCAACAATAAAGACAATAGCCCAACCAAAAACAGGCAAAAGATTTGAAAGGATATTTCTCCAAAGAAGATATACATATAGCCAATAAGCACATAAAAAGATACACAATTTCATTAGCCATTAGAGACATATATATCAAAACAACAATTAAATACTACTTTACACTCGGATGGTGGCCATAACCAAAATGACAGAAAATAACAAGTTCAAGAGGATATGTGAAAATTAGAACCTTAGTACACTGGTGGTAGAAATATAAAATGGTGCAGCCACTTTGGAAAACAGTCTGGCAGTTCCTTAAAATGTTTAAGAGTTACAATATAACCCAAAAATTTCACTGCAAGGTATATGCCCAAATGAAAACATATGTTCATACAAACACTTGTACCCAAATGTTCATAGCAGGTTACTCATAATAGTCAAGAAATGGAAACAACCCAAATGTCTATCAACTGGTGAATGGATACGTAAACAGTGGAAAAATCCATATAATGGAATATTACTCGGTAATAAAAAGTAAGTACTAATACATGCTATAATATGGATGAATCCTGAAACCATTATGCTAAATGAAAGAAGCCAGTCACAAAGGAACACATATAATACGGTGTCATTTATAGGAAGTATCCGGAATAGACAAATCTACAAAGACAAAAAAGAAGTAGATTGCCTAGGGTTGGTGGGGGATTGTGGAGAGGAAATGGGGAAATGGAGAGTGACTGCTGACCAGCATAGGGTTTCTTTTCAGGGGGATGAAAATTTTCTAAAATTGGTTATGATGGAGACTGCACAGGTCCGTGAATATACTAAAAACCACCGAATTTTATCCCTTCACTATGTGACTTGTTTGGTGTGTGAAGTCTATCTCAATAAATCTGTAATAAAAATGATAACAGCAAGGATTTTTAGCCATTAAAATAAAAGAGGCAAGTTTTAGGATAAAGATTGAGAACAGTATAACTCTGAAATCTCAAGAAAAAAACTATGAAGTCAGTTCAATTATATACTCCTTGTTATAATGTATCAAAAGAAATACAAAGAAGAAAATGAGACAAAAAAAATGAACTATAAAGTGTTTCTGACTTTACTTTCTGACAGTGTAAATTTCTTACACTGTCTTCTTTTCACACTTAATTGACTTGAACCTTTGCTGTTATGGTTTCCTTTGTAATGTAAACAAATCATAAATCATCCACCATTCAAACTTTTCCTTTTAATAATTTGTCTAGATACTTATACAGAGCTATGAAAGAATCAAGTAGCCATCTAAATACATTTTTAAATTTTTTTTAATGTTAATTTATTTTTGAGAGAGAGAGACAGAGTGCGAGCAGGAAGGGACAGAGAGAGGGAGACACAGAACTGGAAGCCAGATCCAGGCTCTGTGCTGTCAGCACAGAGCCCAACGCAGGGCTCAAACTCAGGAACTATGAGATCACAACCTGAGCCAAAGTCAGATGTTTAACCAATGGAGCCACCCAGGAGCCCCTAAATAATCTTCATGATCACCATTATTGTTAGGTGTTTCCCAGAGCTGACTTTTTAAATCTGAGCTCAAATTTGGTCTGTCTTCTCTTCACTTCAGGACCAAATATTTCCTAATGTTTGGTTATTTCAAAACCTGAAAAGGGGAGGAAAAGTCTTGCATTTTACATTACAGATTTCAAAACAGTAATTTAAGAAAGAAAGAAAGAAAGAAAGAAAGAAAGAAAGAAAGAAAGAAAGAAAGAAAGAAAGAAAGAAAGAAAGAAAGAAGGAAAGAAAGAGAGGAAGGAAGGAAGGAAGGAAGGAAGGAAGGAAGGAAGGAAGGAAGGAAGGAAGGAAGGAAAGAAAGGGAGGGAGGGAGGGAAGAAGGAAGTTTACAAATATTTTTAAAGACATGGGTAGTTTTCTCCTTTCCATTTTTCAATTTGCCAAATTTCTGAGCTTTTAATATTGACTCTTTCCTGTTCAGTGGAGAGTATATCTTCCTGTGATATACTTGAAAGTTTGCATTTTAATTCACATGGTGCCATGAAATAGGCCAGAATCATTTGAAGTACAAACCTCCTCCAAGAGTGAATTACATATCACGAACAGACTGTAACTATGACAACAGTAAATGTAGCACAAATTGGACAAGTCTTTTACAAAACTCATTCAAAGATTGAACCTGAAGAGGTAAGTTAACATCTAAGTTAAATAGTGAGTAAATCAGGCTGAAAATGTTTGCCATCATTATCACTGGCACATTCTCATTTTCTACCACTAATAGATTGGAACAAAACGTAATGACATCCTGGTCTATAAAAAATTACTAAATCGTTATTAAATATATCTTGCAGATGAAAATAAAGTTGTAGTCTGCTGAAGAAGAACTAATATGAAAAAAATAATCTGTAGATTTATCACCTTTCTTTACCTATCTTTTCCTCCTCAAATTATCTGACTCTTACTTCAACAGTTGCCTGGCCAGCCTCCCCTACCCCACCCCTACTTTTAATACATCTAGCTTAACATTAAAATAACAAATTTTACAAACATACCACTTTTCATAGATTTACCCTTATGCTTAAAAGCTCACCAGAGCCCTTGTTACCCACCATCATATCTAAACTCCTCTGTCCAGCTTTCAGCATCCCACACCAATCTTCAAAAATATTTCATGTTCCCCCAAACATGGGCCCTCCTCCACTCAAGTAGGCATTCCATATCTCATCAAAACAGGAAATATGGGAGGAGAACAAGGTTTGGGGAATAAAAACAATCCCTATTATTCATTAAATGTACATTGTGTGCCATGAACTATGTAAAGCACTTCACATGCACTATCTCATTTTATCCCCACATAAACCTTATGTGATAGGTTTTCTTTTTATTCTATTTTATTTGTTTTTAATTTACATCCAAGTTAGTTAGCATACAGTGCAACAGTGATTTACCATTTAGCCCATCCCCCCTCCCACAACCCCCCCAGTCACCCTCTGTTCTCCATATTTAAGAGTCTCTTATGTTTTGTCCCCTTCTCTGTTTTTATATTATTTTTGCTTCCCTTCCCTTGTGTTCATCTGTTCTGTGTCTTAAAGTCCTCATAATACCCTCTAGTTCCGTGCACAGAGTTGCGAATGGCAGGATTTCATTCTTTTTGATGGCTAAGTAATACTCCATTGTGTGTGTGTGTGTGTGTGTGTGTGTGTGTGTGTGTGTATATATATATATACATATATATACATACATATATATATATATACACACACCACATCTTCTTTATCCATTCATATGTGATAGGTTTTCTAATCTTACAGAATGAAAATTGAGCCATAGAGAGATTCAATATCTTCTTCAAGGTCTCTAACTACTAAATGGCAGAGCTGGCAACCTATGTGTGTCTTATTCCAATGCTCAAATTCTTGCCTGTATGTTGAGTTTCCCTTATAGTAAAGGTGTCGACGAAGTAGATGAATATGCAAACCTGAAGTTAAAGGGGAGAAACTAGAGCTATGTGTTGCAGGCATTGGCTTGTACTTAACTGTACCTATCTCTATGAAGGAGCTTGTCCAAAGAGAAGCTGTGTAACGAGAAGAGAAGAAACCAAGAACAGAACTCTGGGCAATGCCACTACTGAAAGAGTAGACAGAGGAGGATACCTCAAAAAGACTGAGAAGAGGGCACCTGGGTGGCTCAGTCAGTTAAGTGTCTGACTCTTTATCTCGGCTCAGGTCACGATCTCACGGTTCATGGGATCGAGCCGTGCATTAGCCTCTGCACTGACAGTGCAGAGCCTGCTTGGGATTCTGTCTCTCCCTCTCTCTGCCTCTCTCTCTCTCTCTCTATCTCTCTCTCTCTCTCTCTTTCTCTCAAAATAAATAAATAAACTTCAAAAAATAAAATAAACAAAAGATTGAGAAGATAAAAGGAGAACCAGGGGACTTACCCAGCACAACTCAAAGAAGAGGAGCTACAAGTCACAATAAAGGAATGTGATCAACTGTATAAAGCAAAAATAAATAAATAAGGTTAAGTACAACAAAGACTGAAAACTGTTCAGTGGAAGTTGTAGTTGAGAGCCAAGGTGACTCAGAACTTATCACCCAAACCAGGAAGTTTTGAGAGCAAAGCGAGGCTCTGTTAACAAATACTCAAGGACCACAGATCGAGGACCACAGATTATGGCTCCAGTGAAAGCCAGGACCCAAGGTCACCCTAGGAAGAGATCATGAGTGCCCTTCATGAGAACAGTTTCAATAGCGTGATGCCATGGAAACCACACTGCTGTGAGTTTGGAATGAGTGTAATGAAGAGGCAGAGAGAGATTAATCTTTCAAGAAGCTTGGTTTGATGGATGAATAAGAAAAGGTTCGTGTTTGAGAGGAAACGACCCTCCACTCACTCCTTATTCCTTGGTCTGGCTCTTTCCTCTCGGTTCTACTGAACCTGCTCCCCGATATGTCACAGTGACTTCCAGCTGGTCCAGGAAGCCAGTGACCTTCACTGAGACCTCTGTTTCATAAACTTCCACAACAGCACCTGGCATTGCCCTAGCCCCCCGGCCCTTGAAACTTTCTCTTCCCATGATTTCTATGGCACTGAATTTTATCAATTGTCTCCACTTCTCTGACTACTTCTCTGCTCCATCTACCACCTCTAACCTTTAAAATGTCAATATAATCCTAAGGCTCTCCCCTGAGACACCTCCTTTCCTTGGTCCATTCTCTCTCCCTCAGCGGTCTCATCCACAAGCACCACTTTCACCTGCACCAGCCATGCCAATGATTCCCCAAACTCTTCCTCTGTCCTCAAACTCTCTCCTCGGAGTTTTCATTTCAAACTAATGACCATACATCTCTCTCCTGGTGGTTGGTCCACAACACCTCACTAAACCTGTCAAAAGCACACATTCCCTTTTTCTTAAACTAGCAGCCCATACGTTTTCTACTTAAGGACATCATAATATGACTAAAGCCTGTCTGTTAAGATTTTGCTGCCTTTGCATGTGTGGTAAGCACTGGACACAAAGTATGTTGTTGTTATTCTCCAAACATGAATTACCTTGGAACCCATTCTTAGAGAGCTTGGGGTTACAATTCGGGGGAAAGGGTTATAATTTACATGAGTGTTATTGCTTCTTCTAGAATCCTCTCTTCATCTAAGCTTGCTAAGATCCAGTCCAATCAGGCACCACTTCTTCCTCAGAGACTTCTTGGAATCCTTATTGAATATATATCTTCCTCCATTCTTTTATCTCAAACTTCACTTTGCATTTCTATTAAAGTACTTGCGGGGCGCCTGGGTGGCGCAGTAGGTTAAGCGTCCGACTTCAGCCAGGTCACGATCTCGCGGTCCGTGAGTTCGAGCCCCGCGTCGGGCTCTGGGCTGATGGCTCAGAGCCTGGAGCCTGTTTCCGATTCTGTGTCTCCCTCTCTCTCTGCCCCTCCCCCGTTCATGCTCTGTCTCTCTCTGTCCCAAAAATAAATAAACGTTGAAAAAAAAAATTTTTTTAATAAAAAAAATAAAAATAAAAATAAATAAATAAAGTACTTGCCATATTCTGTTTTGATTATCATATATATGCACCTTATCCCCTCCTACCATATTGGAAGCTTCTTAAAAATTGGGTATATCTCTTTATACACAACAGACACTTATTATTTAGAATGGATACTTATTTAGATAATACATGCATTTCACATCTTTTCACTTCTTACTTGAAAATCCATTCTTTTTATCACCCTCAAACACAAAAGAAAAACTGACAACTATTCCTGTTCCAATATGTTGAACATCTTCAATAATCATTATTTTTACAATATATCTCTAACCATATGGTTTGTGGAGATACAATGGGAGAGAACAGTTTATCAAGTGGATTCATTTTTGGACACATCAAGATTAATATGATCATGTAAAGGTGTATATTTAGGCAAATAAATTTGTATAACATAAGCAAGCTCAAAAATAAAGCTTTTAATTCCTAGTGTCAAAGCCTAGATGAATTAATAAAATTGGCTATAATATGCAGTAATTTGAAGTAGAATTTCTTAGTCACGGATTAGTTAAAACAACTAATTCCTGCAAAACCTATTTTTAACACCTCAGCGTACGTCACCCGATATTCTTTGTCTAACAGAACTGTACCTTTAAATACGGCTTAATGCCAGATGGTCTCCTCAATAAAAAAACAGCAGGAGGCAACATATTAATGTTACTCAACAAACAAGTCTTCAGACACTCAACCAATGAAATTAGTCTTCAGTGGCTAAGCCATTCTGTCACCATGGCAACACCTACTTCAGAAAAAATATTGGATCTTCCAGTGAAAATGAGCACCCATCTTAAAACTCCAGTATGTTCCAAGCTATGATGATCACGTTACTTTAGCTAAAGTAATTGACTAGATCTTTTCACTCATCTCACATCAGGTCCACCTATGAAGAGTCATTTGCCCTTCCATTTTGAAATGTTTATCTATACTGTTTCTAACTCTCTTGATTTCCTAGATAAACACGCTCCATTTAAAGGTGTGTGTATGTGTGTGTGCATACACTGGTAGGCTAAGTTCTAAATATAATGACAAATGTCTTAGAAAATTTTCACTGGTACATACTCTTATGAGTCTGTTGCTAATATTATATCTGATTAAAGAGATTAATCAAGGAAATAAATAATGTACAAACGACCAGAATGGTATTATTACCAGCCTCTAAACTATCTAATACGAATAAAATTGCATAACTTACATTACATAAGTTAAATCTTATTTTTAATTCAACTCCATTTTTAAGTTGAAATGATAATTTGCCCAAGGGCAGATAACCTCGTTTTACCTGATGAAAATGCAGAGAACCTAGTGTTTGGAAACACACTGTAAACTCAAGATATGGCGGTGGGGTAGCAAGGAGACCTTGGAAGCAAGGAGAGAGGATGTCTAGGAACATAGCAGCAACCCCTGCTCAAATCACATATAAGAAGGAGAATTTTTCCAAAGAGAAAAGAGAGAGAGAGGCAAGAAGAGAGGAACTGGTCTGAGCAGAAAAGAAAGGGATGGATGAAGCAAACAGGTGTCTTAATGTACTGATCTTGTGTATTGATTTAACAATGTAGCTATATACCCATGTATATTCTAATCTGGATTTTGCCACTTACAAGCCTGTGATGTTAAATGTCGCCTCTCTGTGCGTCTGTTTTCACATTTGTAGAATGGGGATAATAACAGTACCAATCCCACAGGGGTTCAGGATTAGAGGAGTTAAGCCTCTGAACAGTGCTTGGCACATACTATGCATTATATAAGTATGAGCAAAGACACAAAATCAATTCCTATTCCTTTTACAACGTTTCGATAATTTTGCTTATGTTTGCTCTTTCACTCTCCCTTATTTATACCATTTTGAGCTACCTCAAAGACAGGCTGTAGAATCTATAGCAGAAAGACCCCAGGCCGTAAACCGTGATGAGTCTGACACAAGCACACAACCTAATAGATTCCTCAGTCCAGTTAAAGATAACTCAGGAAACGAATTCAGAAACGGGATGTCATATATCTCCCAAGAACAAAAAACCTCATTGCACAAAGAACACATTTGATTAACTAAAAGGTTTTTTTTTTTCATGAAAACGCAACTAACTTTAAAATTTCAACATATGTAAACACACACAATACAAACACACTTTCTTTTTCCTTTTAAGGGAGGAAAAAAGAAAGGGTGAATGCAACATTTGAGTGGTAACTCCTTTTTATGAGGAAAAAAAGAAGTCCTTTTTTGAGGAGAAAAAAGTTGCAGTGGTCTTAGAACAACTGACTGGATAAAAAGTCTACTAGTTTTTATTTACTTACGACAAGGGATGGCTCTTCTTCATACTAGAATTAGCCCACTCTTTGGCCCATACACGCAAGACTGGGTTGTCACAAACACTATAAATATTTTTGGTCATTCTACTTCTGAAGTCCTTCAGTCATCGACAGGCCTTGTATGTGCCCAACTAGCATTCTCTGAAAAAAATTTCCAGGGGTGACTGGGTGGCTCAGCCTATTAAGTGTCTGACTCTTGATTTCGGCTCAGGTCATGATCTCGTAGGTCCTGAGATCAAGCCCCATGACGGGCTCTGTGCTGATGGGTCCTCTCTCTGTCCCCACCCCACTCACGTGCACTCTCTCACAAGCCTCTCTCTCTCTCAAAATAAATAAGTAAACTTAAAACACAAAGAAATTTCACAAGAGTCCTGTAAAATTTTCTATGTGAAATATCACATAAAACCTTTGAACTACATAAAAATGCAGCATCTGTGATTTCAGGTTTAATCCTGCGTTGTCTATTCAGCTTCTAAGCAGAGTATATCCTTAACGGAAAGTAAGAAACAAGCTGAAATGTAATCCACGCTCTTTTTCATTCTAATCCATTGCTATAAGAGAACTTGGAAAACGACCCTAAAAAGCCACTTTTTTATTACGTTGGCAAAGAAGTAGCTGCTGACGAAACTGCCCAAGCAAATCATTACCAGTATTATTCCCTGACCCTTAACACACAGAAGACTGTCTCCCCACCCCTTCTTCCTGACCTCGCGCCAATTGGCCTCTGGACTCCCACCCTCATGGATGCCCAAATGACCACGCACAGAGCAAATGGGGAATTAGAGCCATTGTCTGAATAATTCAGACACAACGCTTTCACCTGAAACAATATGATAACCAGAAGGCAAGTTATTTTATCCTGAATTAACTTAAACTTATCTCAACTCTTTTCATTGTAGTATGAACCCATTTCCTGCTCATGAGAACACACCCTCCCTCTCACTCAAACATCAGCCTGAAGATTCTAGCATTTTTACTGCTTGCCCAGTGCTGCCTGTAAATTACCAACAGAATCTATCATCGAATCACCTTGATAGGGTCTCACAAATGGCAAAACACAAAACAAAAATGATTCACCCATATATATTTCATATACATTCTTAATGTCTTCCAATAATGCATACCACTATTTTCTGTACAATAATTTAAGGGGCATTTTTCCGAGGTATAGTACCTACAAAACTGTATCCTTTAGACATAGCCTATTTATTAGATATGCAGTATAATATTAATAATCCTTCTACCATTATGTTTTATAAAACATACACAAATATAGAAATAAAGTTTTTTTTTAATGTTTATTTATCTTTGAGAGAGAGACACACAGTGCAAGCAGGGGAGGAGCAGAGAGAGAGGGAGACACAGAATCTGAAGCAGGCTCCAGGCTCTGAGCTGTCAGCACAGAGCCCGATGCGGGGCTCAAACTCACGACTGTGAGATCATGACCTGAGCTGAAGTTGCATGCTTAACCAATTGAGCCACCCAGGTGCCCTTAGAAATAAAGTTCTTTAAGAAGCTGTGTCCTGATTGTTGGTTTGAAAAAATTCTCAGTAAATATGTACTCTTCTTTAGCACAAGTAACTTTATTTACATTAAATTTTAATGTAGACATAGGAACAGGGCAACACAAGTACTATTTTTGAAAAAGTAACCTCACCCAATATTAGTTATTTCTATTTTGTACCCCTGACTTCCAAAAACACAATGTATGATTCATTCTGCATGGGGCACACAAACCTTGAGCTGGCCTTACAAACCACAACACCCTCACAAAGGTCTTCTCCCACTGTTTACACTCTCCTGGGACTAGGATTCCAATTTGGAATACATAATTTAGGAATCTAAGACGTCACTATAAAGGGTCAGTGAGATGGGAGATGTCTGGATTACATTCCCCCCAAATTGCCTGTATGTTTTCTAGGAAGTGCTGTGATATAGTGCATATCTGACCTTTGTTAATAAATTCTCATAAATGTAGCGTATGTGTAAGTGTCCTTTGGACAACCTCTGGTTTTGTCAGTGTTTATCTTGAAGCAAGATAAAGTACCTCATCTTGTCTCCCAAAGTAATGCACTCCACAAAGCATCACAGAGGATAGTAGATTCTGCTGACTTCTGCATTCGGCATTTCTGTCCTCCCCAAAGTTTTGTAAGCCATCGTAAGTCTTTCTCTCCCTCTCTGACCGTCCACACCGTCTCTGAACATGTTCCTCTCCTTATTATTCAAGTTAGCGGATTCTTCAGGGTTGAATGTCCAGCCCTCAAAAGAGTTCATCAGAACAATCTTCCAACAAAAGCTTATTTCTTCCTAGAGAGTAGCTACTACAGCCAAAAGAAATAAATAAATAACATTTTCTATATACACTTAGAGTATGCTGAAGTGATTCATTTCAATCCTTTCCTGATCCGGCCACTTAACACACTCTCGGGCCTCCCCGGGCCTGGCCTTGTCCATCCACCTCCAGCACACCCATACCCAATTACAGCACAAGAGGCAGGAAAATCTAATCCAAGGAATTGAAAACACGGACAAGTCACATTCCTGTAAACTCCCTCACAGACTTCAGTCCATGCAAATAGCTTATGACCCTTAACGGCCACATAAGAAACAGTCATGTTTATTCCCCTCTCTGTATCCACATCGCTATGGGAAATGCTCTAAAAAGAATGCCCAACTGTCTATCAGGAAACGGGTTCTAGGCCTCCTAGGCTACATAAGCTTTGGCAGGTTGTTTAATCTGTCTCTGGGGTTCAATTTATTCATCTATAAAATGAGAGTGTTCCTTCCAGATAGGAAAAAAAAAATTCTGTGATTCCATTTCACAATTCTATGTAGCACTAATAAAGACTGGGCTTAACATTAGGAACAATTTAAAATAATTTTACCCTAATCAAAAAGCTATAATTTGAAAAATTAGTTAAATACTAAATATTTCTGCATAGTGAATTTCTCTCCCAAAATCGTCTGACAAACTACATGATCATTATTCAAATGTTACATAAATACATCTGGATGAACATTCTGGAATGGCTGCCAACACATGGAGAAGAGCTATGGGCTGAATTCTCCTTCAATAATTCAAACTACATCATTTTTTGGTGTTGCTCTTATTTTGTTGTTAAGGACAGTTTTTGAAATGTATAGTCAAGTATAATTGAGCTATATTTTAGCGAATTTCCAGTAATAGCTACGTAGAGGTGGAAAAATATTGGTAATTAATTGTTACTTATTACAATATAATATATATTATGTGCTTAATATAATTATATCTGATATGACCATATCATTTATATGCTTAATTTATAAAATGTTATATATAATGTACACAATATGTTACATATTACATATATATATAACATTATAATATATAATGTTAGCATAATCTCTATCCCGAATAGTTTTACCCTCTGGAGGAGGGAAATTTACCCCAAGGGACAACATTCTAAACATTCTCTTTAACGAGGTAAAAATTTCACATGTTAGTGAAAAGTAATTATCTATCACAACATTTATTGAATACTTACATATCACCACTAACAGGGACAGTGAAGAAAAAGATACAACAATAATCTTATACTGGCATAGAATGAATTCCTCTCCTCCACTTTCCAGATTTGATTCACTTTAAGACCTGTTCAAGTCCCCCTTCCTTCTGAAAGCCCTCCCTTCATGATTCCTCTATCAACCCCTTGCAGAATCTGAGCCAATACTTTCATAATAAGTACTTGGTAAACTGTTGTTTGTTGCTCCTTTTGTAAGTATCTCTTCAATTTGCAGAATGTCAGTCATAAGTACCTTGCTATTATTGTTAAATAGGTTCATTAGAGATACAAATATAATAATATACAGTAATAAAAGATGCACATCATTTACGGACTTCTACTACCCAGAGTTGGATTTCCAAATGTGAACTGGGTTAAAAGCACTTCTCTCCGGCATTTCTAAATGCCTAGTGAATGAATGTTTTTAGTTATGCATTTAGGGTGATTTATACCTGCAAGTTGTAAGTAGGGCCTTTTTTGATAATACAGTGTTCTTATTACCTTGGTCTGGGAACTAAGAACATCATGGAAAATGTGGTATGGTCTACAAATGAGAGCCTTCTTGTCCTCTTGGAAATGTTGGCAGAGGTATAAATGCTTTGCTTATACTACTGTCTTTACAGACTCCATAAATACATTAACTTTATTCTATGAATTTTGGGGGAAATACCAGCCCGTCTCACCCTTCTGTACATTCATTTAAGAAACACATTCTCATTCATTCCCTCTCCCTGTACACAGAGTTCACTGAATTATAGCGATCAATGGTTCACTTTCGATATTAAAATAACAATGGCAGCAATGATGAAACTATTCGGGAAAAAATACTTAATGTTCCTGAAAGTTACATGTAATTTTTTAAGATACTGTATTGCAAACTAAAATACAGTCAAAAGAGGAGAAATGTTTATTAGAACAATATCAAGTACCCCAACTCCCATCTATCCAGCAATCTGAATCAACTGTAAAAAGCATACCCAGAAGTCTAAAAATAATGGAACAAAGGTTTCAGAAATACTAAAAACAACTGACACATAGTTCATGGTTTTCACTGCAAGTGCAAGGCTTAGAGTCATTCCCAACATACACCACCAATTTAGACACGTGAGTAAAATTATTGCACTTTTTTAATGAAGGTTCTCCAGTTCAGTCCACAGTGACCAGAGGAGAGAAAAATCAGTTGCTGAAATGGATTTGAGCGGTACAGTAAAATTGTGCATCACTCACTTGTATGAAAACATGAAACTCTTAATCCCAGACACTACAGTGGACAGTGAAACACTGGAATCAACCAAACACCAGGTAAGTATATTGGGGAGACTTCTAAGCAACACACAGGCCCAGATGTTGTTCTAACCTGGAGAAAGGTGATGTAAGGGAAGCTTATAGAATCCTTCCCATGCATTAGCAGAGAGAAGGAAGCATTTTATCAGATATTTTGCAAATGTACAACGCTTCCAAAATCTCCTATAGCTCCTGAATTGGGAAGCAAAAATTCTTTCAGAGGGGGATGTCTCCCTACTTTAATCTCCCTACTGAGCTCTGAGCCACTGAATACAGAAAGTAATGCTAAATGCAAGCTTTTTGACACCCGAAAGAGTGATTTATGCAAACAGAAACAATTTAGAAATTAATTTGGTTTTTAAAATTCAATGGGGCGCCTGGGTGGCGCAGTCGGTTAAGCGTCCGACTTCAGCCAGGTCACGATCTCGCGGTCCGTGAGTTCGAGCCCCGCGTCAGGCTCTGGGCTGATGGCTCAGAGCCTGGAGCCTGTTTCCGATTCTGTGTCTCCCTCTCTCTCTGCCCCTCCCCCGTTCATGCTCTGTCTCTCTCTGTCCCAAAAATAAATAAAAACGTTGAAAGAAAAAAAAATTTAATAAAAATTAAAAATAAAATAAAAATAAAATTCAAGATTGAACTTATTAGAATTACAAATTATAAACTCAAAATCCTAGTTATTCCTTAAGCATTTAAG
>NW_024412376.1:24946679-24959901 GCF_014898765.1 Herpailurus yagouaroundi
TTACAAATTATAAACTCAAAATCCTAGTTATTCCTTAAGCATTTAAGTTCAGTTGATAAATCATACCGATGTATTTACAAATCTAGCAGATTCTATAATCTTACCTTCAAGGGAAATCTGCTCACTGAATTAAATTATCTTAAATATTTCAAACTGTAAAACTAAATTTAATACGTTCAATTTCCTTTTTAAGTACTTTGTTTGATTGACAAACATTCCTTCTTAAATAATATGGTAAATTTAATATTAAATGTACATGATCATTCTTTCTTTTCATTTTATTTAAACAAAACAAAACAAAAACAGCTCACCCATTTCTCCCACACCCTACTCCATACATGGTGATTCTTAAGTTCTCTTAATGTTCTAATACAGTTTACAAACTTGTTAAAGTTTCATCTTAAAAATCATAATTAACACACTTTCTTATTGGAATTACAAAATTAATCTTTCGACAATGGAATCTACCAAATTGTATTAAACATTTTAAGTTTTAAAAGTCCTTGAAATCCCAATAATATATAAATTATTTCTAAATCTCTTTAGGGTTTAAGAGTCTTACTCAAAAGCAAACAGCTACATCGAGCCACACAGTTTTGGGGTTATCTTCCCAAAGGAATGTGGGCAGTGTCGGGGGTTACCACCTCAGTTGGCTGAAGTTCTGGTCAAATGAAGCTGACAGCTATTGGGGGCAATTTTTGTCACCACCTTGACTGCCATGTTGAGCTCAATTTCTACTTCATGAACTGCAAAACTTAAGACAGCAATGGTGACCTACCCACCTCCCTAGGTTTATGCCCTCTCTTCATCTGATTTTCAAGACAAATTGGAGTTGGCAATTCCCTCCCAGGGGATTATACCACTAATTTGACTTCATACTTCCTTGGCTCTTAAAATAATTTAGTAATTTCCATCTTGCTTCTTTATTTTCAATGTTTTTTTAATTTTTTTAAATGTTTATTTTTGAGAGAGAGAGAGCACGAGCAGGGGAGGGGCAGAGAGAGGGACACACAGAATCCGAAGCAGGCTCCAGGCTCCGAGCTGTCAGCACAGAGCCGGACGAGGGGCTCAAACCCACCAACAGTGAGATGATGACCTGAGCTGGAGTCGGACACTTAACTGACTGAGCCACCCAGATGCCCCAAGAAATTTCCATCTTGTTTCAAAGCTATTTTCTTTCTTTCCATTATCACTCTGTTTGACAAAGTCACACTACTCTTACAAATATTGAAAGAGTATTCAATTGCATACTAAATATAGTATATAGTATATTTGTCAAATCAATTAAGAAATTAGCAAGAAGGCCTAGTCCTCTGGAGAAAAGGAAAACTCCAGCACAAGCAATGATTTACATTATTAACTTGTACCTGAATATACAACCAGGTTTTTGAAACTTCATTTTGCAACTCTGATTTTTGCGATAAATGAAATGACGATGCTCAGGACATGGAAGCCAAGAAATTCGGCTTTTTTGTGTAGCTGATAATAGGCTGTCCCTGTTTGATAAACAAAGGCAGTATAGACTTAACCCAAATGTGCCTGAGGACTCAGACTGTTCTTTCCACAGCCCTATAACACTTCTTTTTATTTTATTTTTTTAATGTTTATTTTTGAAAGAGAGAGAGAGAGACAGAGTGCAAGCGGGGGAGGGGCAGAGAGAGAGGAAGACAGAATCCGAAGCAGGGTCCTGGTTCCGAGCTGTCAGTACAGAGCCCGATGGGGGGCTCGAACCCACAAACTGTGAGATCATGACCTGAGGTGAGGTCAGACGCTTAACCGACTGAGCCACTCATGGCGCCCGGCCCCATGCCACATCTTAGAAATAACCCCCTTGAAGGGTGCCTGGCTGGTTCCATTGGTGGAGCATCTGACTCTTGATTTCAGGGTCTTAAAAAATAACCTCCTCAAGTTACCTGTCTTTTTTATAGTGTAACTATTCTTAATATGGTTATGAAGTCTTTCTAATGCATAAAGAACAGCAAGTTATGTGCATTTTTACAGGGGATTAATTAAGATTACTTGTGTCAAGATCCTAAAAAAAACACACAAGGAAATCTTTCAAATGTTTTGGTTTTTTTTTTCAACAGTAGGCAGACACTTTCTGCATCTTTAAGTTCCCATAAAGATAAATACTCTCCAATTCCTCACCTGTGACGGGTATGGAAAATCAGTTCATGGAGGACCAAACTGGAGGCTGTTTACAAAGAGAGGGAGAGCTGCTGAATAAAGGCTGGTCAGTAAAAGAGCTGGTACACATCCCTGAGTGTTTATAACCCCAAGGAAACAGACAAAAGCCTCCCAATCGTTATTCCAATGACGACTCCATTTTAATAGCCACAGAAGAAAGGAATAGCCACAGGTGGCATGGGAACACAATGTGGGCCCACATTAACCCATTAGGTTCTCCAAACCTACCTCAGAGGGTATCTAGCTGGAATCCTCATGAAAATAAAGGCAACTCTGACCAAATATCTAAAACCCTGGTGGACTATCTGACCAGATTTAGAGAAAGCAACAATAACTCAAAAAACCTTCCTGAAAGAACAAAGCTTCTGAGAAGACTTTTTTAAATTTTTTTTCCAGTTTATTTATTTATTTTGAGAGACAGCGCACAATTGGGAAGAGGCAGAGGGAGAGTGGGAGAGGCAGAGATTCCCTAGCAGGCTCCACACTGTTAGCACAGAACCTGACGTGGGACTCAATCTCAGGAACTGTGAGATCATGACCTGAGCCAAAGTTGGACACTCAACCGACTGAGCCACCCAGGCGCCCCTATGATTTCAATTTTAAGTAATCTCCACACCCAACGTGGGGCGCAAACCCACAACCCCAAGAGTTGCAAGTTCTACCGACTGAGCCAGCCAGGTGCCCCAAGACTTTTTTCTTAATAAGCCACTTAGATAAAAGATAAACGTCTTTCATTCCTGACGGTAGCTATGAGTAGGAGTGAAAACCAGGAAAATGAAGGCTATTTCAGAGATGCAAGTGGAATCTATGAATATAAATACTTAAACCAATTTGAAATTTCAAATAATTTAAAATGATTTCTCCATTCATGATTATCTTGCCATCATCTAGACAAAGCCTGTATGTCTATATAGTATTTCAGTCTATTTGTCTATGTAGTATCATTCACATCCATAAAATATTCACATGAGAATTACCTATCTATATTTTGTATTGCTTTAGCATCTTCCAAAGACTGAATCTGACTCGTGAGAAAATACATTTAACAATCGGGTTTCTCTTTGTGCGAGCACTCTAGAGGTCCTGTTGACTGTGTAGAGTTAATACAGGTTCCCAAAAGTCCCTTAACTTAATTCCCATAAAGCTGATTATGGGAAGAATCTGGCTTAAGATTGACTGAGTTTCCACAATGAATGAGACTGGTTTGCTCTAGTAAACTTCAAAAAAATAATAATAATAATAAAGATCTGTGCTGAACAATGTCACAACTTGAGACAAGTTAAACTATTTCAATAAGACTATTTGTACTTTAAAACAGATGTCCAACACTGCACCTTCAAAACACAAAAAGGACAGAAGACATTTTGTTTTGCAAATGTCTAACATTTCCAGTAGTTTCCCCTCCAGATACTGTTTTTACGAGTGATCCAGCAAGAATAGAATAGGGAACCCTTTGACCCTTATATTTATATGCAGCACACATTTTACAGAATAAAGTAATGTGACCACTAGTGACACAGCATGTAAATTAAGCTCAATGTGTGTTAAAGAGTAAATGCAAGTCAAGAAACTAAATAACTCATTTCATGATATGCAAAGGCATTGCCTGAAGGGGTGACTAGCAGAGAAAATAAAATAGCATTTTATTGTGGGGATTCAATGGGGATTCAGTAAAAGTTCTCTAAATTAAATGAATGGTATTAGCTACACTGACAAAAGCCTACATTTTCTTTTCATCTTGGAAAGATGTCTTTACCTTGAGATGTTACACAGCAATTTTTTATAATGGTTATGAGAAAAGGCCATTTTTAAAACTATCCCTTGACTAGAAAAAGAAAAAAAAGGAGGGGGGGGAGTTTCAGAATATTGGTCAGGGAGGTGACAGCCCAATATTTATATCGAGGTTTTCCTACTCTGAACTCATGGTGAAGCTCATGATTTGTGCAAGTTGTTGAAATGAGCTCTAGAAACAAAATATTCCTTGGGCGAAAATAATTGCACAATGGCAGTGAATAGCAGCTATGTGGTAAAGAGAAAAATTTTCTGGTGTTGAATAATTTAAGCCATGTAATAAGAGAAATGGGGTAGGTCCAATCAGACAGCATCGCTCTGGGATGTGAACATGTGAGTCGTTGCCTGCAAATGCAAATATGTGAGATCATTGTTGTTTTTCCCAATTACCCAACACACAAAACCACAACAAGGGATTTTTTTAGGAACCAGGATTTAAGTTAAAGATATTTAGTCTCATTTTTGAAATGAGTGATCTGTATCCATTTTTTAAATAATCTGTCTTTGAAAGCAAATGTCTTAAAAATGAGATGTATTATTATTGTTTTATTATTATTATTATTATTATTATTATTATTATAGAACTATGATGCTCAGCAGTGACTTTAGAGTAAACAGATTTCTATACAAAAAGAACACAAGGTATTTATTGGCAGTAGAAAATTATTTGAGTTTTATTAGAATTCATTCATTTCTTCTTTAAGAATCAACTCTGTAATTCTCTACATGAGCCACCTTATCCATTAAGGATCACTATTTGAGGACAGTTAAAGATGTAGGCGATCATTTGAAAATAATAAAAGGCTCTGGTAATACAGACAGGATCTCTTCTGAAGCCACATTTTATTAGAAAGAGCTGGCTGCTGGATTGCCTACAAAACACCATAGCCTGAACTTTGAAAGAAAGAGAAACATTCGCAGAGGAATGGACTGGCAGCAATTACAGTAATTAACAGGGAAGGAAAGAGCAAATGTAAACGTATTTCAAATTTGAGCTCATTCGACCCATCAGCTGGCTTTCAGATAAACCTCCTCTTCTGTGGCATTTTCAAAGGCATGATTTGAGTGCCATCTCATGAAGGAAGGGATGATTAAAACCTGGGTAGTGTGCTTTCTATGTTCAAAAGAGCAGACAGTTTTAGGGAAGCCTGAGTGCCTCAGTCAGTTAAACATCCAACTCTTGGTTTCAGCTCAGGTCATGATTTCACAGTTCTGAGTTCAAGCCCCACTGACAGTGCAGAGCCTGCTTGAGATTCTCTCTCTCTCCTCTCTCTCTCTGTCCCTACCCCGCCTGTGCTCTCTCTCTCTCTCTCTCTCTCTCTCTCTCTCTCTCTCAAAATAAATAAACTTAATTTTTTTTTAAGAGTACACAACACCAAAGGCTCATGCAGATTTTTTAAAGGTCAAAAATTTTACTAAGTAAATTTTTACTGATTATCTCTAGAACTTTTATTTAATGCTTCAGAAGCCACCTAATTTTTCTACAATGTCTCAAGGGGAGGAGTCTAGTTATAGCAGACAACAAACACAGCAAGCCATTACTGAAACGTACAGGTGGTGGATTCTCCATTAAGCAAAACTGGATGCATCACAACAAAGCATCAGTGTATATATAAGAAAAATCCCAGTTCGACCCCTTCTTGTTGTCACACTTCTGGTATGCTAGCATGCATGAAATCAACACTGACCTTCAATACAGCTTCGTTTTGTGATGCACCATTTTTTGTCTGTCTGAGAAATTTCATTTATTCCACAACCATTCTCTGAGTGGCCACTATGTCTTACACACAGTAGTAAACATTTAGGATAAATACAATCCCTGCCCACAAAAAGCTCACAGTCCACTAGGACAGACCAACATTGGAAAATACCATAATAGAGGTAATAATAGACTGAGGAATTTATATTTACTATTTCATTTAAACAAGATTATTGTCATCTCATAGGTGATGAATTTCAGACTTGAAGAGAAGTAATTCACCCAAGAGCAATTAATTAAAACTAAGAAGAGATGGAAAAGAAAAAAAAAAAAAAAAAACAGGAAGAGACAAAATTTGAACAAAACCCTCCTGACATCAATGTGTGTACTATAAACCTTTATGGTACAGCTATCCAAAGAACTATGGAAAACAATGGATCCCACTGAGAATAACAAAATGAGGGAGGAGTGAGAAAGGAGGTTTCAAAGAGCTTTCACTCACACTGAGTCTGTAAAAGAATAAAGTATTCAGGACCTGAACAGTTTCATTATAAACTTTTTGGAAAAACAAGTTAGTTTGCCAAAGTAAATCCTGGGATTGCCCTGGATTTATTTAGCTACCTGAAGGAACAAGCATAAAGACATTCGCAAATAATGATGAACACTTTCACTGTTCTTACTGAATGAAGCAAAAGAAGATGTTAAACTGAAGAAAAGCAGAAAAGCCTCCTATTTGAAAAATCGAAAAAAGGCAAACGTTTGTGAACAAGAAACAGTGAACAAGCAGGGAAAAGTCCCCCTGGGCTGTCAGCTGGCCTTGTGCGGTACCATCAGAACAGGTAAGCATCCGTCAGGTGTCATTGAAAACACAGCCAAGAAGGCCTTCTCCAAATGAGCAGAGCCAATGGAGCACATTTTCCAGACTGACTGAAAGTGAAGATTTTTAACAGATTAGCCCGTCTTCTCAATAACTAGAGGCAAGCGACCTCACTAAATTATTTGCTATATATACTACTGCTTCGGCCTCACAGCAACCCTACGAGGTCTGAGTTTTTAAGTATTCCTGTTTTAGAGATAAGAAAAACAGGTAAACAGAAATTGAAAGCACAAAGCTACTGAGGCGCCCGGGTGGCTCAGTCGGTTGGGCGTCCGACTTCAGCTCAGATCTCACAGCTCATGAGTTCGAGCCTCGCATCAGGCTCTGTGCTGACAGCTCCGAGCCTGGAACCTGCTTCAGATTCTGCGTTTCCCTCTCGCTCTACACCTCGCCCACTCACACTCTGTCTCTCTCTCTCTCAAAAATAAATAAACATTAAAAAAAATTTTTTTAAAAAGGCATAATGCTACTTCCCAGTAAAGGAATTGGAACGCATTTGTTAGTTTAACCTTTCCTATCAAAATTATCTGTCCTATGATTGCCTCAGAACCGTATTTCTCAATTCAATAAGCATATCTAAAGACCTTACACAAATCACTATGCTAGATGTTTATGGGCAAAAATAAAAAAGGAAAACATATGCTCTCCATCCCTGAGGAACTCCTTGTATGAGTCTCTCGGCTAGAGAATTGCCAAACTAATCCTGCATAATATGTTAATGAATGATAATGTACTAATGCTTCTGTGCAATACTAGTTCCAAGATGAGTTCCTTGGAAAAAAAAAAAAAAGGGAGGGTTGGGGGAGGAGGGCCCTTGGGGAAAAAATATTGGAAAATACTGTATAGTATACATCTAACTTGGAGATTTGAAATATAGGCTAGCTTATTTAAGGGCTCTGATAAGGCTTGCAATATACAAGCCTATTTATTTTTGTTTACCTAATATTTCTCAAGCCAAGCTGAACAAATGTTCCATTGAATATACTTGGGGGAAAGCTAGGTTATCTGTAACCCTTTATGGGGGCTATTTTTGTATTTGTCACAAATATCATTCCCAAAGGAAGTAACTGCAAATGTGGGGATTTCACCCCTAGGGTATGCCAATAAGGGATGCTGGGAGGTGATTCCTTTGCCATCTCTCAAATCAATTTCCATAAAAAACTGGTACTGAGCACAGGATATAATGTTAGGGGCCAGTCCCATTTCCTCGCTTCCATAAGCCAATCACACGTCAATCAAATACACAATTTCTGGCAAGAGCTGCAATGACTCAGGTCTAAAAATAACTCTTGACCATATGTGGTGCACATCTAGATCCTTCTCCAGAATCTAACCTCTATGTTCACTAACTATAAGGTGTTATTCAGTTGTAATCACATCCCATGAATACATAACATACTAACTTGGTATGAAAAAGGCCATACGAAATAATCAAAATCCCCATTTTGTTTTTAATTTGGACAGAAATTTTGCCAACATTAAATGTTCCATCACAATATTTGGCAAATGAATACTGGCATTCGTACACTTTCAATTTTAACAGATTTTGGAAGGAATAGGTCCAAAATAATCATTCCAGCCTTTGAGAGAGAAAAATCTATGCTCCAAAGAATGTTTCTAAGATAGCATTTTAGCTATAAATCAGATTTACTTCCCAAGAGCCATCTTAAACTACATGTAAAAGAATTCATGTCTTCTTCTTCAAATTAGTTTATTTCTTCAAATACACTAATCTAAACTCCAGTTCAACTCTGGGAGGAGTGGTCTGGGAATAAAGATTCATTGCATAGACATAAATTAATACTATAGGTTTCTTTTATGAGCATTGCAATGATGGATATGCATGCTTAGGAGAGAATATGTTTGGGTTTGAGCACATGAGTCCCTAGGTGTAGAAATATTTTAAAAGTATAAGATATAAGCAAACAGGAAGAAAAATAAGGAACATGACAAGTCCTGGAAGGTATCATATGGAAGGGAACACATCTAAGAATCTAGGATCAGCCAAGAGCCCAGCTGGAGGACGGACTCACTCTTAACCCAGCCCTCATTCTAGTCCTGCATCTGGGGTCCAGACTCACAAAGTGTGAGGAGATGAATCTGGTTCCAGGACTACTTGTGGTTCTTCTAACTGAGGATGGCTGATACCCACAACCCTCCTCCAATACAGTTTTGTGGGTCTCCAAGTGATACAAAATAATAACTAAGACCCAACATTCAACCAGTCAAGAATCAAGTTGATTCCTCTGGTGCCGCAACAGAATAGATATGGATATTCCTTGCTGATCAATTCAAAATGGAACTTTCTTTCCCTTTTGATGAATTCAAATGTAGAATATCTGGGAGAATGAATCATTTTCAGTAGAGAAGTTAGAGCTCAGCCCACAGCCTAGTACCAAGCAAGTATGATGGTCACCTCTTTCTGCTCAGAAAGACAGTTGATGATGTCAACCAACACCTTCCATCCATAACCTGCTAATCTAACCAAGTAAACCTCTTACTTGCCAGTTCTACCACAGGGAAAGCTTTATGTGTACTGTAGATGTTGTTTTGTTTTGGGAGAGCTCTTCTATTATAATAACTAAATCCTTAGTCATTTGCTACATTTTTCTAAAGTTCATTTTTTTTTAAGTTTAAAGTTCATTTGCTACAATTTTCATTAGGAAACTAACAAACGTGACACTTCTCTCTTACTGGAAGGTAAAATGAATATTGGCAAGTTGATCAAAGTCCTAATCAAGTAAATGAATTTGTTAACCCCAATATTATCTCCTGTTAGCTTAATCAGAAATATTATTTCAGGGGTGCCTGGACGGCTCAGTCAGTTAAGCATCCGACTCAGCTCAGGTCATGATCTTGCAGTTTGTGAGTTCGAGCCTGCAGCAGGCTCCGTGCTGACAGCTCAGAGCCTGGAGCTTTCTTTGGATTCTGTGTCTCCCTCTCACTCTGCCCCTCCCCTACTCATGGTCTGTCTCTCTCCCTGTCTCTCTCTCTCTCTCAAAAATAAATAAACATTAAAAAGTTAAAAAAAAAAAAGGAAAGAAATATTATTTCAAACAAACAAAAAGGATACTTACAAGGTGAAAATAGTTAAGACATTGACCTTAGATGCACAGGACTCTGTTAAAACATACATCAACTGCACATTTCTTGCCCTCTTGTCATCCAGTCTTCAGTAACTTAATGTTCCCAATCTTCCTTTACCCAGTCCTCCCACACTGTTCTTCCAGTTCCTAATTCTCAATTCCCCAGAGCACAGGGAGTAGCTTGGGTATCACTGCGGAGCCCATAGAACTTGGCCCACTTAGCAATCAAAAAGAATGAAATCTTGCCATTTGCAACTACATGGATGGAACTAAAAGATATTATGCTAAGCAAAATTAGTCAGTCAGAGAAAGACAAATATCATATGACTTCACTCATACGAGGACTTTAAGATACAAAACAGATGAACATAAGGGAAGGGAAGCAAAAACAATTTAAAAACAGGGAGGTGGACAAAACATAAGAGACTCTTAAATATGGAGAACAAACAGGGCTACTGGAGGGGTTGCGGGAGGGGGGATGGGATAAATCGGTAAGGGGCATTAAGGAATCTACTCCCGAAATCACTGTTGCACTATACGCTAACTAACTTGGATGAAAATGTAAAAAAAAAAAATTAATTAAATTAAAAAAAAAAAAAAAGAACTTGGCCCACTTAGAGTGTGGGGTGCTCAAAAAAACAAAAACAAAAACCAACAACAAAAAAGCATTGAATGCATCCATTTCTACCTCAGAATAAGTGTGCATATTTCTTTTTCATTTCTTAAAATATTTTACTCTAAAAAGAATTTGAAAACCATTTGAGAAAGGTGGATATTCTCCAACTCCCTAAGAAGTTATTCATACAAGTACTGTCAAACTTCAGTTTATTTATTTATTTTGAGAGAGAGAGAGAGACTGCAAGCACGAGAGCAGGAGCAGGGGAGGGGCAGAGAGAGGGAGAGAGAGAACCCCAAGAAGGCCCCAAGCCTGACAGCACAGAGCCTGACGTGGGTCTCGAAATCACGAACCGTGAGATCATGACCTGAGCTGAAACCAAGAGTCAGACGCTTAACCAACTGAGCCACCCAGGTGCCCCATATCAAACTTATGTATTAATCGGATCTCTCTGTTTACTAGTTTTAGAAATAAGACAACAGGCCCAAAGTGGAGTCATTTATGCTAAGCCCCACATCACCAAACCAAGACTTAACTTAATTACAGTTTTATCTGTTCCAGAAATAAACTCTTAAACCAGCCAATCAGGAATCACTAGTCAATCAAAACTAGTGATCAGCACTAGTTAGGGATTCTGCCTGATAGATCCCTACCATCCCCTAAAGGAAAGTAACCTTACAATAATCAATCTGCTTTTTTGCCTAACTTCTTTCTTCCTGCTCCCTACCGCTTATTTTGCACAAAATGTGCTCATTTTGCACAACTCCTTGGAGCTCCTTTCTATCTGCTAGATTGGATGCTACCCCATTCATGAATCGGTGAATAAAGCCGATAAGATCTTTAAAATTTACTGTTAAATTTTGTTTTTTAACACTAGTTCACTGAAAATCTCTAACCTCCTTATTTCCTCTTATAAGTGGTAGAGGGAGAAATTACCCCTGTGGTTTTTTTAGTGTTGGGTCATAATAGGTCATTTGTACCTTTAAAAATACAATGTATGGGGCACCTGGCTGGCTCAATCGGTGGGGCATTAGACTCTTGATCTTGGGATGGTGAGTTTGAGCCCCACATCAGGTGTGGAGCCTAATTAAAAATCATAATAAAATAAAAACAAATAAAAATACAATGGATAGACATTTGTATTTTGTTATTAAGTAATACCATGAACTTAAAGTTCCCTTCATTTAACAAGGAACTATAAAGCACATAATGTAAAACATTTGAGTTCACTTTTGTAAAATGGGTTTGCTTGTTTTTTTGTTGTTGTCTTTATGAGGAATAAAACATTTTATTTTAGAACACTGTGTTATTCAACTAATGACTGATTTCATTTTTTCCATAATACATATTGAGTGCCTGTTGTGTGCCAGATTCAGGCTAGGTGTTGGAGGCATAGTCCACCAACCCCCTCCCTCATCCACCAACCCCCTCCCTTCCATTTATAGAGTTTGCAATCTAAAAGAAAAATTTGCAAATCTTGAAAGTCTATAAGTTCCAGGTATTAAAGTAAAAAAATTAGCACATTGCATTCTAAGGGTAATATCACTTTAGAATATTATTTCTAGGGGCGCCTGTGTGGCTCAGTCGGTTAAGCATCTGAACGGCTCAAGTCATGATCTCACAGTCCATGGGCTCCAGCCTCGCATCGGGTTCTGTGCTGACAGCAGGGAGCCTGGAGCCTGCTTCAGATTCTGTGTCTCCCTCTCTCTGCCCCTCCCCAACTTGTGCTCTCTCTCTTATTCTCAAAAATAAATAAACATGAAAAAAATTTTTTTTAAGAATTTTATTTCTAAACTTGAAACAAGACAACAAAAACGTTAACATTAGCTTTCATATAATCTTGAAGAAACAATGTAACAAATTCTGAAGAACAGTCTCTAAAAGCAGAATAACAAAAGGTTCTTATTAAACAGGCAACAGGAGACACAAATATTCAGATTAGCTTTATCTGTGCCTGGGAAATCATGGCTTCGGTTATCGGAGATTTTGGTTATTTGAGGTACCTGGACTTTAGTTATTGGAAATAACCGAAAAGGAGTCATCACATTTCAAATGTTCCTTCATTTTCAGATAATAGTAAGAAACTAATCTTCAAACTTTCTAAGTCTACACGCTGAGTCCTATTAGACCTTACTACATAAAATGTTTTCTAGGATTTCATTTTAGGGTTTTGACAGCAAATTTATACAAACCTTTCCTCTTATATTAGCTGAAGGTAAGAAATGTTTCCTGTTTGAAGATTTACTATGGATCAACCCATACACTCTGCATTTGAAGATCCAAGTGTCCCTATTAGTCACTTAACTTTCATCTTTTTTCAATTTGATTCTTAAATATCATTATAAAACTATCCTGGCCCTACACTGAGAATTTTAGCCTATTTTCTAGGTTTCTTTGTCATAAAACAAACAAACAAGCAAGCATCCCATGATGATATTAGTAGGCCAGATTATTTTAACAGTATCTTTACTATCAGAAGACAAGGCCTTATATCACTCTAAGAGTTACATCATTTCCAAAGAGCAGAAGCATATTGAAAAGGGCCCCAAGAACATTTTTTAAATCCCTTTATTGATACTAAATGAATCCTATTTAACGTAAATAAAACGTGCTTAACATATTTAGATAGAAGGTGCTTAAGAACGCCTTATGGGAATGTTCCTTATGGGAACATCAGCTGAAATAAAAACCTGGTCACAAACTATTCGTGTCAACTGGCTAAAGCAGGGGAAATGGGGTATTCCTTTTTCCTTAGGCCTTCTGCGGTTTCAAAATGGAAACGTCTGTCAGAGGCCACTTTCGCACCCTGGGAGGAAGACCTGCGTGTCTGCACCCCCCCCCCCCCCCCCCCCCCCCCCCCCCCGCCGTGTTGCCGCTATCTTTAACACCCCGAGAGCACCCCAGCGGCGCGCATACCTAACACACACACACACACACACACACACACACACACACACACACACACA
>NW_024412376.1:24959911-24960808 GCF_014898765.1 Herpailurus yagouaroundi
ACACACACACACACACACACACACACACACACACACACACACACACAGGTAGGGATGGGTATGCAGAGCCCGCAGGACCCAGTAAGCTGGTCCTCTGCAAATGAGGAAACGAATGATAAACGGCTCTTCCTCGTTTCCTCTAAGTCCCTGACTTTTGCACCTCGTCTCTCTACTCTTGTCTGCAAGGAGGACTGATGTCCTCGCTGGGGACTCTCAGTTATTCTCCTGGGTCGTTATTCGGCCAAGTGAACACCGCGTTTTGCTCGCGCGCAGATTCGCCTGCTCCGCGCTCCCACCTCCACCCGCCAGCCTCTCTGGCCCATGTTCACCAAAGGGAGAGCTAAGGGCTGGGGTGGGCTCGAGGCTGGGGACGGGGGGGGGGGGGGGGGGCAGGAAGGACCGCAGGGACGGGGGACCCGGCGACCCGCAACGCTCTAGGTCAGGTTCATCTCCATCGCCATCCTTCCCTGCACTCCTCACCTTCCACCCCAGCCGCCCTTTCCCAAAGGGCACCCGGGCCCCACCTTCCCCCACCGCCACCAGTCCACCCCTCTGCGGCCCTCCGAGACGCCCCCCAGAGACGGCAGGGTGCAGCGCCCTTACCAGGCTCATGGACACCAGGGTTGTCGGACAGCTCGATGACCAGGAGCTCCCGGCCCTCGAAGCTGCGCCCCACCGTGTAGATCCTGCTGATGGCGGTGCACTGCAGCCACACCGACACCAGCGCCTCGCGCAGCTCGGGGTAACGGTGGTACTCGAAGGAGATGCCGTCCTCCTGCTGCAGCCGCCGGCGCCGCCTCATGCCCGCCGCGGGCGCCCCGGGCTCCTGGGCTTGGGCGCCCAGCAGCCACCCGCAGGCGGCCAGTGCCCCGCACAGCGCCAGCAGCGCCCGGCCTC
>NW_024412376.1:24961208-24998384 GCF_014898765.1 Herpailurus yagouaroundi
ATGAAATTCTGTTATAAGAAAGAAAACTCTGATCCTGAGAAATAATGTCTCCGGAACCCTCCTAAAGTTATTGTAAAAAATCTGTAATCATTTAGAGCTTTAAATGCCCACCCTTTGGACAAGATTTATATTCCTGGAGCAACTCTGACACAGATGTGATTCTGAAGAGGTTGCCATTTGGATGTAAGAACTGTATACATCTAATTAAATAATCAATCGAGTACTCTAAGCAAACAGAAAAACTGGACACTGTGTGGGTCATTTTTCATGTTAGACACTTTTTTTTTCCCTTAACTTACTCTTTTTCTACCTGCCCAACAATGTATCACACTGAATAAAAACTTTCTCCTGGAAAAGGACCCAGACATTTAAATGATTTTATTGGATAAAAAAATTGTTTTGGGGTGCTTGGATGGCTCAGTCAGTTAAGCATTGGACCTTTCATTTCAGCTCAACTCAGGACCTCACAGTTCGTGGGATAGAGCGCCACCTCAGGTTCCATGCTAACAGGGCAGACACTGCTTAGAATTCCCTTTCTGCCCCTGCCCCCCCCCCCAAAATAAATAAATATACTTAAAAAAGAAAAACAGAAAAATGTTTCTGGAGAAACTGGTTCCACACCCCTCTGTCTACATTTCCTACAGCAGCATGGGTCTTCTTTTTTGGATTTCTTTTTTTGGGGGGAGGGGGGGGGAAGCTGCCACTGTGAAGACATATGCCACTCATTAGATTTGAATCCAGTCATGTTCCTTGTCAATGTACACAGAGCTAAGAACTGTATATTTTCCCCCAGGACCAGTCTGTGCTTGATTACATAGTCCAGAAGTTTAAAACCAGAGTTATAATTACATTTCTAAAATCATGCCCAAAAGAGCAACCTTGGAAACCTAGAAAAAGAAAACGGAGAGGCTAAAACCAATACCTTCAGAAGTGGGAAGTTAAGATTTTCATGTTAGCAATTTAAGGTAACCACACTAATTTGTGGCTAGGTGGGGCATATCAACTAGTAACTATACACATGCACAACATAATATTCATTGAAGTCCTGTGTTGCCCTTTAGCTGTCTCCGTAAACAAAGGGCGTGTTTTCTATTTTTTCCCAAATCTCATTTTTTTTTCCAAATCTCATTTTTATGGGTTGCTTTTACTTGTTTTTAAGTGGGTGGAATGTTAATGGTTATGTGGTCTCACTTAAGGAGGAAATTTTGCACCTTAGAAGTTTGTTTCCCGTGTATAGAAAACAAAAGGCTCTGATTGGATAATTCATTTGAGGGCAAGCGAATCATCTAGAGAGTCTGTAAAATGTGCAGCTTCACGAACCCCATCAGTGCAGGTCTGACATGTGTTCCAAGTATTCACAAGAACACCAAGTATTTTCGATTTTGATATTTGATTGACCATCTCACTTGAGAAATACTGTCCTAAATGTCGTCTTTTCTTTCTTTCTTTCTTTTCTTTCTTTCTTTCTTTCTTTCTTTCTTTCTTTCTTTCTTTCTTTTTTTCTTTTCTTTTCTTTTTTTTTTTTTTTTGTTTTTTTTTTTTTGAGAGCATGAGTGGGAGCGGGGCAGGGAGAGAGAGGGAGAGCAAGAATCTCAAGCAGGCTCCACACTCTCAGCACAGAGCCCAATGAGGGACTTGAACTCACCAACAGTGAGATCACGACCTGAGCTGGAATCAAGAGCCAGACACTTAACCAACTGAGCCATCCAGGTGCCCCTGTCCTACATGTTTCCTAAGGTCTTTTTCAGATCTAAAATGTTACGATTCTGGAAGAGTTTTTTTAGAAAAAAAATAGATGATAGATGATAGAGCTCCTTCTTTATTTGGGGGCATACTACACACACCAAGGAACAAGTCTAAAGGAATTAAAACTTGGTCCTTGAATTTCTGGACTATTTTAGGTATAGGTCATCTTCATTGGAGCACATACTACTTGTTTGTGGTTTCATAGCCAATTACATAAAAGCCATATATATGTGTGTATACACATATATATATACACACACACATATATATATATACACATATATCCTTATTGCCAGGTAGAAAATCCTGCATGCTAAGTCTCTAATGTGTTTGACTTTGTATACCTACAGTTAAATCTAGTATGCAACCTACATTCAAATTGGGCATTTGTGGGGTACCTGGCTGGCTCAGTAGGTTAAGCTTCCAACTCTTGATTTCAGGTCAGGTCATGATCTCACAGTTTGTGATTTCAAGCCCCGCATTGGGCTCTGCACTGACAGTGTGGAGCCTGCTTGAGATTCTTTCTCTCCCTTTCTCTCTGCCTCTCTCCCACTCATGCTCTCTCTGCTCTCTCTCTCTCTCTTTCTCTCTCGCTCTCACTCTCTGTCTCAAAATAAATAAATAAACTTTAATATTGTGCATGTGTAAAAAAGAGAGATCTTTTTTCACATCACTTTTGGACATCGGTATGGGCATATTTAAGCTCCCCAAGCCTCCATTTCCTGCATCATTTCTACTCTTTTCAAATCCGGAAACTATCTCTTCCTCTATTCCAAGCCTTTTATTCTCTCTTCCAAAGCCCTGTCTAAAATTCATCTACCCCACATAAGTTCCATGAGCACGTAGCTCTATATCCATCCAGTGGTGTGCTGGTAAACGTTTTCCACTCAGCTCTCCAGGGGTGGGGTCAGGAGACCTGATTTAGAATGTTTGCTGACTTCCGCGGTGTAAATATTCCCACCGTGGCTGATGTCAAATTAAGGATGTGACCTTACCGAGCACAGGTGTTGAGCAGAGATACGCATTAGCACACCTTTCGATGGCGTGGTGTGTATACACATTCCTTATACTCTTCCTTTTCAAGAGGTGGAGCTTAATTCCCTTACACGTGAGTGTAGGCAGGACTTAGCGACTCACCCCTAGTGAACGTAATACAGCAGAAGTGATGGGACGTATCTACCAAAATCAGGTTATAAAAAGACCGCAGTTTCAATCTTTCTCTCTCTCCCTCCACTCTTCCTCTTACAATTTGCCCTGGACCACCTTGTGGAGAAGCTCACATAGCAAGGACCTGAACGGAGGCCTCTGTCAAACAGCTGAGAGGGACTGACATCCTTAAGTGCATCAGCCTGTGAATTACTGAGGCCTGTCAACGACCATGTGAACAGGCTTGGAAGTACATCCTTCAGTCCCAGCCAAACCTTGAGATGGTGGCATCTCCAACAGCTGACTACAACCTCAGAAGACACCCTGAACCAAAACGACCCAGCTCAGCAGCAACCAAATTGCTAACCTACAGAAACCGTTAGAGAATAGATGTTGTTTTAAGCTGCTGGTGGAGTAATTTGTTACACAGCACCCAATAACTAATACATATAGTATTTCCTCCATACAGATACAATAGACACAAATAACCTCAAGAACAGAAGAGGATAATAATGCGGCAACATAATTAAGAAGTGATGGGGGCACCTGCGTAGCTCAGTCGGTTAAGCATCTGACCTTGATTTCAGCTCAGGTCATGATCTCAGGGTTTGTGAGTTCAGTCCTGAGTCGGGCTCTGCGCTGACAACGTGGAGCCTGCTTGGGATTCTGTCTCCCTCTCCCTCTCTACTTTTCTGTCTCTCTCTTTCTCAAAAATAAATAAATAAACATTTTTAAATTAAGAAGTGATGAATTTTGAGTATTTATTGCCTTTGTTCTACATATAATTTATTTAATGGCAAGTTTATATAATTTATTTTTTGTGAAGACTGGTTGTGTTTAATAAGTGCCTCATAAGATGTCTTAAGTTTTAACAATTGGCTCTTGCAAGTGGGTCAAGCTGCCTCCAACAAACTACTATACTTATTTCTAGTCTCCATTCTTCACTTAGCAGTATGCCCTCCGTTTATGGCTGGCCCTCCTCCGCAGTTCCCCACAGAGGCGATATTGTATCGTTATTCAGTTTTCATGAAACTTCTGTATCAGAATCACCTAGTAAGCATGGCCCTGTTCCAAACCAATTGAATCTAATTTTCTGGGGACGGAGCTTGGAAATCTACATTTGAATAAGCTCTCCCCACCCCACCACCCCACCCCCTCACAGTGATTCTGATGCAGTACAAATTGGAGGAACACTCAGTCAAGAGACTGGCTTTGACATCTGACAGGACAGCGTTCTAGTCCCAGGCCTTCTTGTTTTGGAAACTGCTCAATGCCTTCATCTGAAAACGAGGGATACTATGCGCATTCCATGAAATAAAGTCAGCAAGGGGCTGGGCACAAGAGAAGCGCTCTATAAACGGAAGCCTTCCGTGCCCCTTCACTCCTTGCTGGCATGAACCGCCATCATGGCACCCTCTCACTGGCCACTGCAGCACCCCATCTAGGTATTCTTGCTCCCGCATCCTTCCTCCTCCCTTCTGAACCCCAAACACCGATGTCTGACATTCCTTGCTAGCACTGACGACATTCTCTCAGCCAGCCTCCCCTCAACCATTCCTCTGCTCACACTCTGGCGGACCCCGGTGTGCCTGGCCAGGGCTGTAGAGGCTCTCCTGTTGCCTTCACTTCTCACTCCTCACATTTCTCGCAGTTGTCTCACCGCTGGGTTGTGTGCGTATCAAGGTCAGTCAGGTGTGCCACCACAGTGTTCCTGCCACTTCCACTTGTGCTTGTGTAATTAATCAAAGAGGTAAAGTGATAAATCCAAGAACAGAAAAAAGAATGCTTTGGATGCACTCAAATTTTCAAAGTGGAATTAAGTGTGGAGAAAACAGTCAAGGACTGAGGAAAACATAAAAATCTCTAAAAATTCTGCTCTTAGATTTGTTCCAAAAGCTGCCACTTTACTATAAAGGAACTGAAACTGTTACCCTAAGGAACAGAACATACGTTATCGTGAAAAGGCCTTGTTCCTGAAACTAGCAACCAAGAACCAACCAATGGATGAGCATGTGCTTCTATTTTAAATTTAAATAGATTATTTAAACCGCGCTTGTATGCTTCATTTTTTAATTTTTTAAAGTTTATTTATTTATTTTGAGACAGAGAAAGGTGCGAGTAGGGGAGAGGCAGAGAGAGGGAGAGGGAGAGAATCCCGATCCCGACACAGGGCTCAAACCCATGAACCTGTGAGATCATGACGTAAGCTGAAATCGAGTCAGACCTTAACCTCCTGAGCCACGCAGGAGCCTCTGTATGTTTCATTTTTTATGATTCTCTTCTTCAACCGATTTTTCCCTTAGCCATATTCCAGTTATATGAGGTAAGAAGGTAGATATGTACCAGAGCAGACGGGTAACAAGCAAATGCCTTCTGAATGTGCCACTTGAATGAGTACTGCCAATAATCCATCGCCAAGTATCATCACTAAGCATCTAATTACCACCTCAAATTAAATGTGGTCCAAAAGGTTTATCAATGGTTTTCTACAACCTTATCCTGTACCAATTTCTCTGTAACCTAGTGGCCACCTCAGTATTACCAACCTCCCAGCAGCCTCATCCAAAAACATATAATATGAACCATATGTGTACCTTTAAATATTTTGGTAGCCATGTTTTTAGAAAGTAAAAAACAGGTGAAATTAATTTTAATACATTTTGTTTAACCTAATGCGCCCAAATATTACCATCTCAACCGGCAACCGATTTAGAATGTATCAATGAGGGGCACCTGTTAAAAGCCTGACTTCAACTCAGGTCATGATCTCACGGGTCGTGGGTTCAAGCCCCGCCTTGAGCTCTGTTGCTGACAGCTTTGGATTCTGTGTCTGCCTCTCTCTCTCTGCCCCTCCCCCACTCATGCTCTGTCTCTCTCTCTCTCCCTCAAAAATAAATGATCATTAAAAAATTTTTCTTAAAGAATGTATTAACGAACTATTTTTCCATACTAAGTCTTCAAAATCAGTTTTGTAACTTACATCACCGCACATCAGTGCAATTCAGCCTAGCCATGTTGAAAGTGCTCAATAGGCACCTGTGGCTAGACAGCCGTATTGGACAGCTGACAAATCTTGCCGTTCTTATATTCCTATCTTCTAAAATTATTCTTTGTGATTTATCTTCACAGTTAATGCCATGGTCCAAGCACTGGTTATTTCTTTGCCTGGACTATGGCAACATCCTCTCCTGGAGGTGACTCTTCTCCATCACTGGTTAATCAGAGTTTTCAATCTTACTTCTTAAACCTCCTTCATCATTCACCCTGATTCATCATTCACACTATCCACCATCCTGTCACATCCATCACTCGGCGGATCAAAACCAAAGCTGCCAAGCCCTTAGTGAAAATAAAAGGAAACCTTGTTTAGAGTGGAGTCAGGAGGCCAGCAGAGGGAGCTCTCAGCCCTACCACTCCTGGTGAGTTTCAGGCCCAACAGGAAGAGACACTAGACACTACTTCATTATCCCAGTCAAAGAAAGGAAGGTTTCCTCCTTCCATGGCAACAGCCCAGCCAATAAGAGATAGTTACAACTCAGGCAATGAAAAGCCACTATACTTCCAGCTCCCAGTCTACTCCAATGAACTTTCAGTTTCTAACGGTCTCTCCCAACCCCTCCCCTTTTTGCTCTATGAAAGAGTGTTCCCCTCCTTACGTCTCCAGTCTCACCTATGGCTTTGCCCCATCTTGGTTGTCCTGGGCTAAAATTCTTAGCTGTTCCTGAATGAACCCATCTTTTGCTGGTGAAATGACTGGCAGTTTTATTTTTAAGTTTTATTTAACATCTTCAGAGAATTTTATTGGGGAGCCCTAGGAAATCTTACTTCTTGTGTCTCTTGCTGCTTCTTTCACTATTTCATTTACTCTCCCAACCTCATTTTGAATTCCTGCACCACCGTCCCCCAAACTACAACCATAGTGATATCTACACCAGCCTTACCTCCCACGCTGTCGTCCCTCCTCCCGAGGCCAGCCCCATCCTTTAGCTCCTATTCCCATCCTCCTCTTCTCCACCAAGCAATCCTCCTCACCTATGCTTTCAGGTCCTCTTTCTCCCCTTGCAATTCCTCTTTGCACCATTCTCTCCTATGCTCTTAAAAAAACAAAAAAAAAAAACAAAAAACAAAAAAAAACCCCTACATTCTGACTTGAGTTCACTTTCCCTAGCTAGCACCCAAATACCTCAACTTTGTCACATCTCATTCACTCTTCCACTCAACATCTACTCTGTAGATTTTATGCATCTAATCAGACTCAACACCGGGGGGCCTGGGTGGCTCGGTTGGTTAGGCCTACAACTTCGGCTCAGGTCACAATCTCACGGTCTGTCAGTTCAAGCCCCACATCAGGCTCTGCACCAAAATCCTACTTGGGATTTTGTCTCTCCCCCTCTCTCTCTGCCCCTGTCCTGCTTGGTCTCTCATACTCTCTCAAAATAAATAAGTAAACTTAAAAAACAAAAAAGAATCAACATTCATTGACCTTTCCTGGGCTTCCTCGGGGTCTCACACTCAGCTTAGTGTTCTTCCCCACCTTGACATGCTCTGGGTGGCCTCTTCCATGCCCGTGGTTTTGGTTATCGCCTCCCTGCTCCCGAGATCTAAAGCCTCATGTCCATTCCGTCCCATTTTAGAGATAGAGATGGCCTTTTGTGTGTTTGCCTCCAAGGCCTAACACAGCAGGATCCACAGTTATAGGGGCTCAATATGTTTGCATGTGAATGAATGAATTAGTGAATCTGCTACCAACTCCTGCTAACCATGGTACTCAGACTTCTCCCCAGGTTTGTAATGTTCTGCTTACTCAGGAAGCTCCTGGATTTCCACATTCTCCTCCAGGAACCCTTCCTCAGCACGACACAACTACGACAGCCTTCTCTTCACTCAGCAACCACGTCTTCCAAGTTGCTTGCGTGTAACGTAAGTCATTTGCCAATTTTCTCATTTTATCTGTGTACTTGTTCAGTGTAGTTTCTATTTCTGTTTAAATTATTATTGTCCGCGTTATACTTTTAAGTCTACCACACCATAAGTTCAATCTTCAGAAGAGAAAAGTGGGTTTTCTATTATGTTTTTGCCTTTGGAAACCAAACTGCTGAAATGAAAATCAGATTGCCAATTTTCATTGCCAAAGAATGATTGGCTTTCCCTTCGGCTGCTGGAGGCTGACCAATGCAAAGAATGCATAACAACTTTACGATGTAGGATGCTAACAACTTAATGGGGCTCAGGAATGTTAAGGATTACATAGTATACGGACAAGTACCGGAGTCTTTTTGTTATCAATAACAACCATGACTTATCTATTGCCTTATTTTTCAATCCATAATATTTCTTGTACCTTTTAAATTTGACTGTCCAAAAATGAAAGCTATTCACCTCTGTTTCGTGCAACTTACAAGACATCGGGGTGATGTCACTTATTTAGTCAAAGCTGCTCACTTCTTTACAAGACTACAAAATTAGCAATGCATGTAAACACATTTTGTGCCCACACATGTGTTAAAGTATCTCCTGCCTTTGCCAACACTTTGGAAGCCTCCCTGCTACTAGATGGACTGACCAAAGTGCTAATTAGGTCAAAATTAATGAGGTTAGTCATATACACAGAGAACAAAACAAACAAACCTCTTACTCATTGTCAGGACTATACCCTTAATTTCAAAAAAGCTTTGTGCATGACAGCAAACCCAACTCCACTGAAAGTTTAAGTCAGATAGCTGTAGGTGGGTGAGTGGTCAGTCACATTGTTACTGGCAAAAAAGAAAAAAAAAAATACACAGCACATTCATCAAGTGGATACTCAAACAATGTTCACCACTAGCTATGACTTTAATATAGTGCCATACATAATTTTTGCTGTTAGAAACCTCAGTGTTGTCTGTTAGTCCTTGAAGTTAAATCAGGATTCTCCTGCAACCCAAACACAAAAGAACCTTCCACTGGCCCTTTTGTTGAAAAATTAATCTGTATGTGGAGTCTTGGTCCAAGCTTGGTTTGCTCTCTCTCCACTTGGTTGCACGATTTACTCCAGGGGCCTGCATCCTGAGATATGTAATTTGGGGGAGGGCAGATCATTCTACCAGGTAGACGAGAGGCCAGGAGGTATGGAATGGTCACTGCCCAGCAGAGTCCTATGGGGGGCTGAGCCTAGGTCTTGGGGCCAGGTTTGCCTTCTTGTGAGTGAGTTCATGGGTTGTCTTTTTCCAGGAGAATCTGTGGTCAAAAGAATAGAGTTTAGGTGAGAACTTAAGTCACATTTGTGTAAGAGAAGAATGAGGAGTTAGGGGTGGAGAGAGAATAGTGAAATAGCAAAGAAAAAGGAGGAAGAGGAGATGAGGGGGAGGAGGAGAGAAAAAGAAGAGAAGGGAAGAAAAAACAAAAGTAAGGCAGTTGAAAATCCAGTACTATGTCTATTAAAGGGTCTTAGAAATTTTATAAACTTCATCTTCCTTAGTGTGAAATGTATAGGAAATTTACCTTCCTTATGGATGATTAGTCCTAAATCAAACCGAGGAATCTCTATATCTTATTCAAGATGCACAGCAGCACAACAAAAACAAAAAAAAAAGCATGACATTTATAAAGCATTTCAGGGTTCACAAAGTGTTTCTCCTGCATTTTCCAACTTTATTCTCAAACTTTTTTCATTTTATTATCCACTTTTTACAGATAAGCCACCTGAATTCATGGAGGATAAATTCAAAAGCAAAGATATGTGAAATCAAAGAGAAATATTATTAACTCAAAGATGTATTTTAGAACTTCATTTAATTTTTTGGACTTGAGCTCATTCTACTCTAGAAAAATGTACTATAAATCTAAAGTCTTAGCGTGTTACTAGGAGCCAAGAACAAATTGAATTTCTGTGTCTTCCTCCCCTCTGCGAAAAAATTATTATGTCTGTGCTTTTACCAACGATAAAATGTGGTGTTCATCAGACTTCAACTAAAATTATATACTCTGCTATTTAAAAACAAGATACCAAAAATGGAATAAAAAAGATAATACAATAACTTGCTTATAAAATATTATAACAGACCCTAGTAGCTAAGGGAATGCATTGCTTTATTGCCCTTAAATTTTCCATTAATATAATACATAGAAAAAAGTCAGAAGTGCATCTTCTCTTACATACCCATGTTTGAGAATGAAATTACCAAAAGGAAAATCAAATGTCATGCTCTCCTGAGACAAATGTCACAAAGGATGATTGATTTTCTCTTTAGCTATAAGATGTTGGCCATCTCATACATTTTAAACTCTTATAAATTAATAAATCTTGTAAATAAATAGGGTCTTTAATTAGGGAGTAATTTAAATTGCTTCAGGAATCTATAATGGTAACTCTAAACTAAACATTACACAGGTGCACACAACACTAACCTTTCATCATAATCAATAATCATATCTACTTGGATCTTTAATACTCTCATCAAAGTATTGATCCCCACTTCCCCTCCCTGTCGTAGACTCGTTCTTTCTTGTCCAGCAAGAAAGTGGGATGCAGGATTAAAATGCGAGAAATGGCTAATGTCCAGGAGAAGACAAGAGCCCCGATGAAGGCTTCTTGCTCCATTTTTATTAGGATCAGAGGGCTTACAAAAATGGTGATGGACGTGCACAAAGAGGCAATGAAACTGTGAACATTAACCCATGGGCATGAGGGAAAGGGGGTTTTGAAAATATGCGATGCTAGAGGTTTGGGTTAATACAAAACAAAATCCTGGCTCCGGTTGGAAGGTTGTTTACAGCAGACTGAGGCACTACCTCTGTCTACCTAAACTGGTCTAGGGGACAAAAAAGACAGAGCATGCAACCTCAGGGTCAACAAGGCACCTTTCTTTTGTTAATTAGCTCTGCTCTGGACAACTTCACCCCGCAGAGGTCTTACAGCTCTATTTACCTGTCTACCTAATTCGGCCCTTCCTTCCTGTTAAAGCCACTTATTGTAGTAAACTGGGGGCGTTTCTGCCCTGAATACCTAATCTTGTTTACCTCATATAGCTTTGTCCTATACTGGGGTCTTTGCCCCGCCCTATCTATACTGGGGCCTTTGCCCCACCCTCTTTATACCTATTTGCCTAATCTCATTTACCCAAACTTGGGTGAGAACATACTATGGCTTTCTAATTATTTATGCCTTGTTAACACATCAGGGAATTCCTAAGCCTATTCCCCACACTTCCCTACACACACATACAACCCCTGTTTCTCCATGGGTATTTCACCTCAGAAAGGCCTCATTTTCTATTTGTTCAATAAAATTCCAATTGACAGCCTTGATCTTTGATCTTCCTTTTTTCCCCATGCCCCACATCAGCACTTTCCATCAATTCTACCATATATATACACAGATATATGTATGTAATATGTATATATATATATATATATATATATATATATATATATATTCCACCCTTTCTTTTTAAAAAAATTTTTTTAATGTTTATTTTTGAGAGAGAGAGAGAGACAGACAGAATGCTAGCAGGGGAGGGGCAGAGAGAGAGGGAGACACAGAATCTAAAGCAGGCTCCAGGCTCTGAGCCATCAGCACAGAGCCAGAAGTGGGGCTCGAACCCATGAGCCATGAGATCATGATCTGAGCCACAGTTGGATGCTCAACTGACTGAGCCACCCAGGTGCCACTATATTCCACCGCTTCTCGCCATAACCACTGCCACTACCCTAATCTCGGCCTCCAACTTTTCTCACATCAACAATTGTGATCGCCTCCTAACTCATCTCCCTGCTTCTACACCTGTCCACCCTGAATTTATTATTCCCACTGCAGCCCCTTTTCAAAATTTAAAGCAGATTATATCACTCCCCTGCTGAAAATTTCCAGGAACTTTCCAATGTACTTGGAACAAATTCCCAACTTCTTGCCTTGCCTGCCTCTCCCATCCCATCAATAACCACTCTCTTGGGATCCCTAAATGCAGTGGGGACTCCCAGGTACTATCATATATCATATCTTCCTGTTCATTTCCTTCAACACACTTATCACAAAATGCCATTTCTTTACTTGTGTTGCTTTTTTTTTCCTATAAAAGATGAGCACCTTGAGGGTAGGTTCTTGACACTAGAGTCTAACTTACAAAAGAGATTCCATAAATATTTGTTGAAAACAATGAGACATATGTCCTGACATTTTAATTCAAGTCCACAAGAACTTTATCCCTTTTAAACTCTAAAGACTTTAAGGAAATAACCAATCCACATCTAAAAGAATATTATCCCTAATAGACTTAATATCTACAATCTTTTTTTCTTGTTTATTTATTTGTTTTGAGAGAGAGAGAGAGAGAAAGAGAGTGCATGAGCAGGGGAGGGGGAGAGAGAGAGAGAGAGAGAGAGAGAGAGAGAGAGAGAGAGAGAGAGTTCCAAGATGGTTCCTCATTGACTGTGGAACCTGATGTGGGGCTCGAACTCACAAACCTCAAGATCACGACCTGGTCTGAAACCAAAAGCCGGAAGCTTAACCGACTGAGCCACCAAGGCGCCCCACTATCTACAATCTTTGAATGAGACACTGTCCTAATTATTGGCTTTAACTTTCTACCCCTATACCATATTTTACAAATAAGGAGACTGAAGTTGAGAGATGTTAAATAATTAGTACAAGTATATATAAACAGGAAGTGATGAAGTCAGGCTGATGGAGAAACTGCATCATTTTCATGGTATGGGATTTCCATTCATTCAGTCAGTCAGTCATTCAACAAACTTATTTAGAACCCACCATATGCCAGTACTTGGTAGTTACTTGGTGGGATGTGGTCAGTGAGGAATGTAAATGGATTAACATATAGTCCCTGACAGAGAAGAGCTCAGAGCTCACTCTCCAGTGTAGAGACATAAGACTGCCTTGTCCAGTGATAAACATGTTCTCTGGCTAGAACCAATTACCATGCATAGGAGAGTTTATTTCAATTAGGATGTAGCAGAATTGAAATCTTGGAAAAACACATCCTGTTATGATGTGACTTGTTGAATATTTTAAACACTTTGAAAACAATATACAATATAAAGTCCAATAACTAATTAATTCAGATTCAGAACACACTACACCCCAGCGGCTTGGGAACCGACTTGTGGCAGGGAGTGTTACCAAACACATTGAGTCATTAAGTCTTCTTAGTTGGGTAAAACAATTAGGTTCAGCTGCCACATCGCTCAAAATTGCTTCATGAAGGATTCTTTCAAGATTTAGTGTGTTATTTATTGTCTTGTTCCTTGCCTCGGCGAATTAATATGCTGATTCGTTGATTCTGCTTAAATTTTATTTCATACTTGCAGAATACCCCAACAGCGCAACTAAAGCCCCGTCTTTAATCTGGTTTTATCTCTTCCTAGGAAGTAGTTGCTTATCTCCTTACTGTCTTCAGGCTGCCTCCCAACATCTCTGTCTTTCAGCATCCACTTAATTGACCCGCCCCTGGATGTCTATGACCAACCCACACTTGGCTAGACAGCCAACTGGGGCCGAAATAACAGTGCCACATAGAGAAGGGGCTCAAATGGTACCTTGAGCTGATGGGATTATGTAGGAGAGGAAACAGAGGGCAAGAGAGAATGAGTCATAGGTACTCCGCTGGAAAATAAACCACAAGGCCCCTTGGCCATTCTTCTACCTTGGCTTGTCTCATGTATACGCCTCAGAGCAGGGCAAGCTCCCTTGTTTGAAATGCTTCTGGAACAAACTCCAAGTCACATCACCAGCTAGTGTTATTCTGCAACTTCTTTTCCCATTGCTCCCATTGCTTCCATCCATCTCTTAGTATGTGGCATATTCCTGGTCTGACCAGGTCTTAATGCATGTTGTTCACTGTACTGTGATTATTCTTCCCCTTCTGTCCCCACTCCATTTCTGGGTAACTTCTGTTGTCATTCAGGTCTCAGAGATCTTATGACTCAGTTAGTTAAGCATCTGACTTTGGCTCAAGCCATGATCTCACAGATCATGGGTTCGAGCCCCGCATAGGGCTCTCTGCTGTCAGCGCAGAGCCTGGCCTGCTTCAGATCCTCTCTCTGCCCCTCCCCCAGTCTCTCTCTCTCTCTCTCTCTCTCAAAAAAAAACCAAAAACATTTTTTTAATAGCATAAATCAGTAGGAAGTAATATAGGAAGGAAGGACAGAGGGAGGTGGGGAGGGAGGGAAGAAGGAAGGAAGCTAATTCACAAAATGGAGCTGGCCTCTTTCCCAACTTCTTCCAAGGACTCCACCAACCCCAGGAATCTCCATCTAGCTATCCATCCACCTATACGTCCCTTTCTTGCCTCAACCTTCTGTGCTAGCTTCATTCTCTCCAGGGAGAAGGACTTCTGCAGGGAGTTCTGCAGGCACTTTCAGCACTCTCTGTCAATGCCCATACATAAATTCCCTAAGAAAGATTATGGATCCGTCGGCAGACTTGGGTCAGGTGCCTATTCTCAGGCCAATCCCTGGAGACAAGAAAATGGGCATTATGGTAAGTTACACCTACAATTTTTTTTTTATCTAAAATCCTGGAAGAAGCAAAATCTCTATAAAGACTAGAAATACAGGTAAAGATTCATTATCATCAAAAACATATCCAATCTGTAATAAAAATTAAATAATATTATCTGTGTTTTCAGGTTTTATATAAGACTTCATAGACTAGAAACCAGAGTTTTGCCTTTAAATAATGTTCATTATCTAAATAGAGGTCAAGATTTTGTGTGTGTGGCTTTTTTCTAGCTTGATCCTTGTTTCTGGAAGACAAGCACTTTCCCCAACCATCCCTCAGCCAGAATCGGATGGAAGTCACCACCAAGTTCCCAGTCTGGGACTTTTCAGGCTATAAACAATTAAAGCTGTGGAGCCGACATGTGGCCATATTAGAAAGGAATCTTTTTTAATGGTTAAGTCTCAGAACAGTGAAGTCTCAGAGTATTTTGTTGTCTTGTGATCTGTCCTCACTCCACTGAATTAGTACTTTAGAAAACCATTCTTCCTCAATCCTCACAGTCTGGTGTAAGAAATTCTTTCTAATATGTAAGCTTAGTGTAGTAGGTAAGCGATGGCTATAGACTGCTCTTGGATTAAATGGTAAAAATAAACCGGGGTAGCATGAACAAGACTTAAGAAGATCATTTGCTTTGGTAAACGAAATGGTCTGGGGGCATAGCCACCTGGACAATCTAGTTCCAGAGTTGTTTTATGCTTTCAATCCAGCATCAACACTCCTCACAGCAGGAAAATCACTTCATTTAAGAGGTACAAAAACAAAACAAAACAAAACAAAACATGATTCATTTGGACTAAAATAAGAAAAACTGATAAAATGGATGATAAATATGATTTTCATGTAAAACTTCCATCAAGTCGAAAACTTGATTTTTTAAAGTTTTTGTGCATGAGGGTTCCCTTTTCTCCACATCCTTGCTAATACTTGTTATCTCTTGTCTTTATAATAACAGCCATTCTGACAGAAGTGAAGTGATAGCTCATTGTGGTTTTGATTTACATTTCCCTGATGGTGAGTGATGCTGAGCATCTTTCCATGTGCCTGTTGGCCATCTATATGTCTTCTTTGGTAAGATGTCTATTCAGGTCCTCTGCCCATTTTTTAATGGGATTATTTGGTTTTTTGGTGTTGAGTTGTATGAATTCTCTATATATTTTGAGTGTTAACCTCCTATTAGATATATCATTTGTGACTATCTTCTCCCATTCACTAGGTTGCCTTTTCATTTTGTTGATGGTTTCCTTTGTTATGCAAAAGCTTTTTAGTTTGCTATAGTCCCATTTGCTTATTTTTGCTTTTTTTCCTTTGCTGGGGGAGACACATCCAGAAAAAAAGTTGCTTCACAGTTGAATTCTACCAAACATTTAAAGGCGAGTTAATACCTATAATGTCTCAAACTCTTCCAAAAAAATTAAAGAGAAGGGAAAGCTTACAAACACATTTTACATGGCCAGAATTACCCTGATACCAAAACCAGCAAAAATGAAACTAAAAAAGAAAATTGCAGGTCAACATACCTGATTAATATAGATGAGACAATCCTCAACAAAATATTAGCAAACTGAATCCAACCATATATTAAAAGGATAACATACCACAATAAAGTGGGATTTATCTCAGGGATGCAAGGATGGTTCAACATCGGCAAATCAATCAACATAACACATCACATCAACAAAATAAAAGATAAAATAATATAACCATCTCAATAGACGCAGATAAAGCACTTGAAAAAATTCAACATTCATTCATGATGAAAATTCCCAACAAAGTGAGTATAGAGGGGATATACCTCAACATAATAAAGGTCATATATTAACATCATACTCAACTTTGAAACTTACAAGACACCAATGAAAAAAACTGAAAAAGACACAAATAAATGGAAAGATATTCTGCACTCATGGATTGGAAGAATTAACATTGTTAAAATGTCCATATTACCTAAGTCAATCTACAGATTCCTTATAGTATCTATTGAAATTTCAACAGCATACTTCACAGAACTAGAACAAATCTGAAATTTTCACAGAACTACAAAAGATCCTGAGTAGCCAAACCAATCTTGAGAAAGAAGAAAGCTAAAGGCATCACTCTTCCTGATTTCAAACTATACTACAAAGCTATAGTAGTCAATACAGTCTGATATTGATATAAAAACAGACACACAGATCAATGGAACAGAATTTGAGAGCCCAGAAACAAATTTATAGCTACAAAGAACAGACTAGTGGCTTCCAAAAGGGGAAGGGGGTCAACAGTATGGTGCTGAATGGTAATGAAGTTTGTGGGGGTGATCACTTTGTAGTGCATACAGATGTCAAATCATAAATCTGTACATCTGAAATTTCTATATTAGAAACAACAAAATGGACTTTATATTTCTGAGATAAATCCCATCTGATAATGTATAATCCTTTTTGTATCATCCTAGATTTGGTTTGCTAGTATTTTCTTATGAATTTGTGCATATATACTCAAAAGGGATATTGCTCTGTAGTTTCTCTTTACTGTGATGTTGTTAATCTGGTTTTGGTATCTAGGTAATACTGGTCTCACAGAATGCATGTGAACTGAGCTTTAAACACTGCTGTTCTCTCTCTCTCTCTCTCTCTCTCTCTCTCTCTCTTTCAATTTATCTATCAGGTCACTGCCAAGTGTTTTCACTTTCTTGGAAAGTCTATATACCTATAGGTAAAAAGACGGGTCAACAATGATTGATTAAACATTCATCCACTTAGTAAATATTTATAATGAAATCATTTTTTAAGAAGCATTTGTCAGCATATTCTGGTTTCAGTCCAAAATAGCTGTATTTTAATTTTATTTAGCATTCTTAGAACACCAAACACTGTGTAGGAACTGGGATGGCTACTGTGGATAAGATCCTCGCTATGACAATCCCTGAGTCTCCTGGGAGATACAGACCAGCACATATCCAGTGTGCTAAGTTCTACGATAGGAGAAGTCAACAGTCAACAGTGTTATGGGAGTACTTCAGAGGAGTACCCATGTCTGACCAAAGAGAAGAGGTTAGGGGCGCCTGGGTGGCTCAGTCGGTTAAGCGTCCGACTTTGGCTCAGGTCATGATCTCACGGTCCGTGGGTTCGAGCCCCGTGTCGGGCTCTGTGCTGACAGCTCAGAGCCTGGAGCCTGTTTCAGATTCTGTGTCTCCCTCTCTCTCTGCCCCTCCCCCGTTCATGTTCTGTCTCTCTCTGTGTCAAAAATAAATAAACATTAAAAAATTAAAAATTAAAAAAAATAAATAAAAAAGAAGAGAAGAGGTTAGAAAATGATCACCAGAAGGGAGAAGAAATTGAACAGAAGAGGCTAGGGTATCTCTGGATACTGAGGAGGCCATGGATCAAGAGGGCATGAGGCTGAGAACAGACTCTAAGGTTACCTGCTGAACCGTGGATCCTAAACGTTTTTCCAGAATTGATTCCCAGAATGAATCTGGGCATCAGGATATATTTTTCCCGAGACAGAGATTGAAACTGAACCCAACCTATAGAAAAAGACAAAGGCTGAAAAGACTGTCTTGCTGCCTGATTATCTAAAATGGTTTCACAATCATATTTGCAAATTCTTTCCCCCCTCAGGAACTTGGAAAGTTCAAAGTGCATTTAAAGCTATTAGGCACTTGATTAAATATCTCCTCCTCTCTCCTGGGATTCAGTTCTCAATCTTAGCAGGGCAATCTTGCTTCTTTTCCCAACGACAGATCATTTTCCCTTGGTAAGGAAGTGTAAGGGCTGAGTAGCTCCAACTGCTACTCTGTATGCTAACAGTGCATCACCTACTCGTGAGCAGTAACCAATGCCCTATTCTTACTTCTTACTCTCTCCTTCTTCTGTTACTAGCAGATGAATTATTTTATAGCAAAGAAAGCTCACTGAATCTCCATGGGCTACAAGAAGGCGCATTCAAATCTGCCAAAAGGTTAAACAAAATTTAACATTTTCTTTATAAGGTGGACACAATCTTTTGTCAAATTCGACAGACACGCGTGCCCTCTACACATACCAAGCAGCATACTCCATAAGAATCTGTTACCGAAGTCAAACTCTAAGCTGCCAGAACATTAAAGTGCAGCAGACTTCAACCGACCCAGGCAGCCCCGATGCAGAATTTCTTTCACCTTTGGCATGTACTTCAACGGGCATCCCCCTTTGCCCTCTGCTCTCCCCAGCATTTGCTGTTATTTACTTAAGACTTTCTCAATTGATTGTTAAAATGGCAGCACAGTTGCCAAATCCTACATTCAGGTGCTGTTGTGTGCTCTCCTCTTTTTTTAATCGATCAACATTTCTCGAACTCCTATAACACAGGAGGCATCCATCACATCAGATGTGCAAAGGATATGGAGGAAAATACAGAGAATAGGAAAATCCCAGCCTGCCCTGCAGGCAGCTTAGCCGCTCATGACCTGCAGGCCTTTGATCATATTAATAACCCTCGCTGTGCCTCTGTTTCAGGCTGAGAGATTAGCATGAGCAAAGGTACAATAGTACATAGTGCAAAATAGGTAACTTTGGCTAAAAAGAGGTAGCAGCACATAGTAGCCTGTGCTAAGGAGTGATAGAGACGAGTGTTACAGAACCCACCGTGGGGAGAGTGGGGAGAGGTTGCGGTCACCTGAAGCGGGAATAAGACCTTATAGGAGTAAGGAGGGGGCGGTGGAGGGAGGCTTGAGCCGGGTCCTTAAAAGTAGGGAAAGGTACGGAGTTTTTAACAGAACGAATAGCTAACGTTTATTGCCCACAGCAACACATACATACCTTCACATGGAGGATCTTACTTAATCCTCACAAAACTCCTATGAATTACTATTATCCTCATTTCATACGTGAGGAAATGGGTTTAGAGGAAGAGGAGGGGAAAAGGCTTTCCAGAAAGTGAAATGACTTATCTGGAGCAAAGGAATGAGACCTGCTATGAGGGCATCTGCGGCTTTGTCTCTCCTGTTCCTGTCCCTGCAGTGCTGGTTTCAGTCCATGAGCAAGCAGCTCCTGTGTTTACGTGTCCTGTGATCCTCTTCTCTGCCACCAGCCCTTTCCTTTCCATACACAGCGAGCATGCATCTGTCCCCGGAGTTTTGCTTATTTTCCTAGTAGGCTTAAGGTAATTTCAGTTAGTGCATTTTAGCCTCCCACATCCCCTTGCTTTTGACACGTGGACTTCAGCAGTACTCTAAAGACATGTCAAATGGTCCTCTAGTGATTTTATATAAGAATGTCAGCATTTGCCAGTACCCTGCCATTCATGTGACCAATGGCATGCCACTATTCCGAACATTGGCAGAGATGCCAGTCTTTTAGAATGGATTGGGAGTTAAATCCTCAGAGATGAACATACAACCCTCTGCCCCCTTGCTCACGAATGGTTTCGGGTCTTTCTCCAGCTGGGGGGATATGGGACTTGAACATGGATTTAACCGCCCTAGGCTTTACGGAAGAGCCTAAGAAATGGGAGATGTGGGACAGGGGAGGTCTCGTGACACACTGCAAACCCAGGCTTTTTTAAAGGTCTAAATGTCTTTAGCCAGGATATGTAGAAGAGTGAGATACTAGTTCACTGGGACAACACAGATGTAACTCTAACATTCATTTTGGCTACAATATTAACCTCAAGCTTTCAAATTACTTCATTACCACTATCTTTACTTTTGGTAAAATCCAAAATAGATAACCCAAGAAACAGAATATTTTGCTATTTTCTAGAGTAGGAGAGCTATGTATTTTATTTGTACTCGTCTTCTTACTTGTTTCATTTTTGTCTGTCAAGTGTAATAGAGAAGATAGTTTAATCCAGGGAATTTTAAGAGGTCTGGCCAGTAAATCATATTAAAATGTATTTGTACTAAAGTGTTGCGTGAGCCTTGCTTTCTGGGTAGCTACTGGTTTAGAACTTTCTTCTCAAAAGCCTGTACATAATGACAAGGGAAATTTTGGAGACCCATCCCCTGAGATTTTTATAGAAGATGCAAGTCTCCAGTGTAGTGAGCGTAGTAGCCACAAGCACGGCTTCTGAAGTCAAAAGGCTAGCCCTGTGACCTTGAGTCACTTAACCTCTCAGACAATGCCCTCATAGAGAGACGGAGAGAATGGCATTTGCCTCAGAGACTTAAATGAAATCATACATTAAAAGCTCATGGCAGAAGTCAGGGTATACATTAAGTGCTCAGTAAGTTAACTAGTATGAAAAGAATGAATGAGGTGAACCAAGGTGTTTAGCACCATTTCCAACAGTAGATGTCACCCTCCTCCCAAGTACTGAGCCAAAACGTCTGTGCATTCCATGCACATTAGAGAACAGAGGGTAGAGAATAAAATTTCCTACAGATAGCTTATAATTAAACGGCACGATTTTAAGTACAGCCCCCAGATCACTGTTTGAGAATTAAGAGCTAACATTTAAACCACGCCCACACAGGAAGGGAAAGGGATAGAAAGAATGAAAAGGGTCATATGGTCTAGGTACAAATTAGAAAACATGGTCTAGCAGAATAGTCTCAGTTCAACTTTCTGAATCCTTATTTGAATCTCTTTATGTTTGCAAAAGAAGGAAAAGAAACTTACCCAAAAATGGCTCCATATTATAAATAACAATTTGGTAGAATTATCAACTCTTTGAGTTGAAATCTAGGTATGAGATTAAATCAGCTCTAAAAAGTTTAGTTCTATTCTTCCATCTGCACAGAAAACATACACCTTCAAAACAGAGAAAAGAGCTGTCTCAATATCCTCCATCTTATTAGCTCAATGGAATTGCATGCAATCATAGCCTTATAAATACATGTTGAAACTGCCAAAGAAGTTCAGCAAATGAAGCACTTAAAAAAGAATTACTCCTTTTATTACAAAACTTAATAATTTAACGATTTCTGTACTTTTCTTTATAAGAATAAAAAATGACAGCTGACACTCAAAACCAGAAACCAGATAATCAGACAAAAAAAAAAAATCACATTTATTTCAACAGTTCAAAGTGCAAATACAGCAAGTCAGTCCACAATGTTTCAAGATACAGTTTTAAGTATAATGAAAACTTGATCTACAAAAATGAAAGGGTAAACAGCAGAAATAAAGCTCAATTTTTTTTAAAAATTCAAGTAACCCAAAAACCCTTAGACTAAAATATTCCACTTATGACGATTCAGAAATGCCTTCATTTATGGACACCAGTAGTATTTTGCAATCCAAAAGGACTTCTCAAAGAAAGAGAATCACCCCAAACCGGTCAGCTTAGGACAAGAGTGGAGGTTCTTGGTGCGGGCTCTTCCTGATTTGGCGGCCTCACTGACACTGTCAACTGATGTGGTCCAACCCATGATACTTTGATGTTTAGGCAAATTCTAAAAAATGTGTGAAGTTCAATATGAGGCCAACACCCTGCTAAGAGTTTTTTAAACGGCCCCCATAGATTTAAAAGATTTTATAGACCAATTTTCACTTCAAGACTATGGTGTTATTGGGGGAAAGACATAGATTAATACTTCTTCCATTACTTCGCACCTTTCCGTAAGGTTAGCAACGTGGCCTTTGAAACTTCCTTGTGACAATCGTCCTTCAGTACCTATTTACTTATTTCCACACATACAGAACTTTTATATAGAGTAGAAAAAGTTCCCACTAGGAAGATAATTAAAGGTTGTTAATGTTCCTTGTATCACCTGGCAGCCAAGACACGTTTATTTCTGCTCCGCAGAAGCAATGTTAGCTACTTGCTTCAATTCAGGAAAGTGTATCTTCAGAAAGGCTTAGATGAGATATTTATTTACTCGGTCTTTTTTCCAACCTTCTTCATCTTTTCATTATAGGCAATAAATTGAGAGTCTGTTCCAAAAATTCTATCCCACCATGTAAATGTTGAAGCATAATTTCCGATGAAGTTCATATGGTGGAAATCATGATGCCGAGAACCAGCATAGAAAGGGATCAGATTTAAAGGGTTGAGAGGAATGTCATAACCACTGAAATAAAAATGATAAAGATTATGAAGGAAATAAACCCAATTCAAACCCACTGACATTTTCATTGACAGTCATCTGCCTGTTAACTAATTCGAGTAACATTCCATGTCACCTAAGTCACATTTATTTCCGACATGTTTACAAAGACAAAACCTCACAGAAAAATGGTACATATTCTAGAAACCATTTCAAGAAATTAAAATAAAAACCTTAATAGATCTTCGGAACTTAATTTTATATATCATGGGATCAGAGAGAGGGCTTATAGTAATGAATCTTTAGACACAGCCTTTCAAGAATTATTTTTCTTTTCTGTTTTAGAGGAGCTTTCTCACCACAGTTTGTAATGCCCATAAAAGTATGTGTCCTTTAGGAAAAGTTAAATGAAAGGAGTTACTGGGGACTCCTGGGTGGCTCAGTCAGTTAAGTGTCCAACTTTTGATTTCAGCTCAGGTCACGATCTCACGCTTCATGAGATGGAGCCCCGCATTGGGCTCTGTGCTGACACCACGGAGCCTGCTTGGAATTCTCTCCCTCCCTCTCCCCTCCCTCTCTCTCAAAAGAAAATAAATAAACAAAAATTCTAAAAAACAAAACATATGTAACAAACAAGGCTAACATGAACCAAGAGGTTACAAGACATATAACCTAACAAAAATGGGCAAATGATATAAAAGGGTTACTCAAAGAAGACAAAACACATCTACTGATGAGCACACACAGACGCACAGCCTCTCAAGTCCCTGAAGAAATGCAGATCACAATACTGAAAACTCTTCAGTTCTCTTAAGGACAAAGAGTAAAAGACTGTATCTATCCGGCTTGGAAGGTGTTGCGGGAGGGCAAGCATTCTCATATATACTCCTCCTGGGAATGTAAATAGGGACCCTTTTGGAAGGCAGTTGGGCAGTATCAATCAAAATTTTATTTTACTTGACCAAGCAATACATGACTACATTCTAACTGTAAAAATGACAACTGCCAGAGACAGGAATGTAAAAAAAAAAAAAAAAAAAAATTGTTTATCCAATGATTATGTTCTCATGTTTCCTTTAAATAAAAATAACAAAACTAATGTGTCTTACTAGTCTGCTTAGAAAGATCGGGGCGCCTGGGGGGACTCAGTCGGTTAAGCATCCAACTTTGGCTCAGGTCATAATCTCGTGGTTTGTGACTTCGAGCCCCGCGTTGGGCTCTGTGCTGACCGCTCGGAGCCTGAAGCCTGCTTCAGATTCTGTGTCTCCCCCTCTCTCTGCCCCTCCCATGCTCATGCTCTGTCTCCGAATAATAAGTAAACGTTAAAAAAAATTTTAAAAAAGATAATCTTATGACTATGAAAACAAAGATATATTTTGATACCTTATACCTAAATAGAAACCATAGCTCACCTATGGACGTCAATAGTTTCCATCAAACGAATGGTCACCCATGCCCAAAGGAAAATGACATGATCACATAAAAGCATGATTCCAATAAAAAATCCAGTTCCGAGAATCAGAGTTTCCAAGGGATGTGCATATTCAGCTTCCATTCCAAATGGAGCCTAAAATAAATAGGTAAGAATTACTTAATGTGTTGTGACTGTTAATTTTATGTGTCAGCTTAGCTAGGCTACAGTGCCCAACAGTTTGGTCAAATACCAGTCTGGATACTGTTGTGAAAGTACTTTTTTGATGTGACCAACATTTAAGTGAGGAGACTTTGAGTAAAGGAGATTACTCTCCATACTGCAAGTGCTCTTTATCCAATCAGTCGAAGACCTTAAAAGCAAAGACTGAGGCTTCTCAAGGAAGAAAGGATTCTCAAGACTGAAATACAGAAACCCTGCTCAAATTTCCAGCCTGTGGTCTGTCCTACGCATTTCAGACTTGCCAGGCCCCACAATCACATGAGCCAATTCCCTAAAATAAATCTGTGTGTATCTCCTATTGATTTTGTTTCTCTGGAGAACCATGACTAATACATAACATTAAATATATTCTAATTTGTTTAGACATATGGTTTTATAATATTATATTGTTTCTTTTTGTAATGACAGTATACCTAGCTGAAGATATATAAACAATAACCGTAATTCTCAATAAAAACATTTTTGTGGGGGCCTGGATGGCTTAGTTGGTTGAGTTCAACTCTTGATTTCAGCTCATGATTTCATGGTTCATGAGTTTGAGCCCCGTGTTGGGCTCTATGCTGACAGTGCATAACCTGCTTGGGATTCTCTCTCCCTTTCTCTCTGACCCTCCCCTGCTTGCTCATGCGTGCGCACGCTCTCGCTCGCGCTCTCTCTCTCTCTCTCTCTCTCTAAAATAAAGAAAACTTAAAGCAAACATCTTTTTGTTTCTACCAAACATCAAAAGGTCTAAAGATGTCCTTAATAAAATCTTAATAACTGCCTTTAATGGTGTTAGATAAAAACATTAAACAACTTAAACTCTAATTTTGGTTTATGCAGTTGAAATTGTTCTGCCCAGAAAAGGACACTTGATTTAGCAGACCATGTAATCAAGATCAATGTGGAACACATTGACATAACCAGTTGGACAAAAGTACATGAAAGCAGTTCTGATCAAATCAGTTTTTGTGGAGGCCAGAATGAGGTGGAAATGTGTTAATCAAACAAGTCAGTAATTGTTTCAGAAGTTTAAAGATGAAAGGTTCATTGTTTTGGGATCCAATTTAAATGACTTTAACATCACTATGGCCTCTATTAATCTGCCACATACCAACTGTGATAGGATAGTGCTCTGGTCCCAAAGATGAGTGACTGAACTATTTCATATAACATTTTTCTTGAAAATTTATAGAACTGGTTGTATGTATGTGCGTGTGTGTGTATTATGGTCTTAACATGTTCATGCCAAATAAAAAGCAATACAAACATCACTGACAGTTTCTTAAAAGCTTGAAGAAAAACATTTTGCCTCTAATAGAAAAAAAAAAATTCTAACATACCTGAAACTCATGATGAACTTTATGAATATATTTATATATTCTTTTATGATGTAAGAGCCTATGCAGAAAATAGTGCCAGGTATCTTCAATCACTGCGCAGCCTAAGCATTTTACCAACAGCAGACACCTTTAAGATGAAAATACTGTAATGAGTATACAATAACTTACTTAAACAATCTAGATTTCTCCTTGGGATCACTGCTTGAGGAATTACATGAAACCAAATACCCACTAACCACCTGACCTAACTGGATACACTGACCAGCAAACTCTCAGAACTGATAAGTACAACGTGACTATATTATAGCTGGTATTATAATACCTCTGAAGAAGGGGTAAAGAGATCGACACTGTACCAATTCTAATTCATTTTTTAAAAATGCACATGTATAGGGGTGCCTGGCTGGTTCAGCAGGTAGAACACGTAACTCTTGATCTCAGGGTTGTGACTTTGAGCTCCACATTGCTCCACTTAAAAAAAAAAAAAAAAAAACTGAAAAAATTTCACATGTATAAAATCAGAGTGAAACAAAATCCAAAACTTCTAGGAAAGGAATAATACTGATGAAGGACTTGAACTGAGATTATTAAGAGTTAAAATCATCACTTCTTTTCCACCAAAGAGAGGGTCATAAGGGCAAGGGGCAAAAACATTTTATATACAAATGAACACATACACAACGCTTTTATACGTTAAACATATATTACAAAGAAAAGAAAAAGTGTACACCTAATAGTGGTATATCTGTATTTGGGTATGTCAGGAGCAAACAGTTGAACACAAATATTATTTGAACACAAATACTTGTGCTCAGATAATATAGATGTGTCTATATGGACACAACTTTTATAAATCTCACAATTACTCTCTTCTCTTTTCATTCATTTTGGACTTAAAATGTAACAGAGTTTTTCTTGGTTGAAGCATATGGATCTGTATACAGTCACATAAAGGGTGCTACTAAAACTTCTGATGTAAGAAATCACTTTCCAATAAAGTATTACATTAAAATACAGAGAGATAAAAAATGGGAACATTTTAAGTTTCTACTAATGGTTTACTTTTCTACATTGTATCTACTTCTAAAGTTTAGAATAAACATTAACCAAATGAAGAAAGAAGATCAACATTAAGGATATTTTAACTAGATAATAAACCATGACTGAGTATCAAAATCAAATCTTTATCTACATACCATCTTGGCATTCTTTCCCAATCATAAGGAATATTAAAATACTCTGTAAAATAATAAGTTCCACATATCAAAGGAAGCTGGATACAAAAGTGATTAAAGAGAAGTACTTTAAAACATTTCCACTGGTTTTCCCATGTTTCTGGTTTATCCTAGGGAGAAAAATCGTAGTATTTAGTATTGTGTCGGTAATTTGACCTGAAAATCAGAGTGAATTCTAATTATTTCTGTAATGTTTCTATGTGACCTTAATTCTACGTTATTTAATTAATCTTATATTACAGTGACTATGTTGCAATAAGCAAGGGCCAGGAATCACAGCACCCTCCCCTTCTAAATTCTTGACAACTATGGTAATGAGTTAAAATAGGTGAAGAAACTGTTCCCAAACAAACCCAGGAATAAAGGTCACAAACAAACTGAAAAAAAAAAAAAACCGCACAAAAAAACACCACACCGTGAATCACTCTTCTGTCTTTGCTGCCCACAGAGCCCTCGCTTCTGTCAGCAGGAATTTCAGAGAAGACATGTGTTATGCTGAGATCACAGGCAGGTTCTCCGAGCTGTCATACAGACCGCACTGAAAACCTGGATTACGGAGGTGAAGTGATGCCTCCAGCCATTTAGCGGTACTCAGAAATAAGTGTATTCCCAGAAATAAGTGGATTTTTGTCATATCCAATGACAGAATTATAACTCTCTGAGCTGGAAGAACGTCAGAAATGAGTCCGGTGGTTCCCAAAGAATGGAGAGCTACTGCCCACAGATGACATTCAGAGATGAAAGTCAAAATGAGAAAAGTGAGATCAATGTTGTAAAAATGTTCAGAAAACCTCATCAGGATATCGACTTGGTTAGCAAGCCATATAAAAAATCTAAATTTATTCGATTTAAAGGGCTGCAGTTAGATAAGAAAAGGTGCTTCTGGTTTCATAAAAAGACGGTGATAATATTTAATAGTTATTGGTTTGTTTTGCATGTCCTTACTTAAAAATCCAGACAGCTGCCAGTCAAACTTTTTTAACTAAACCATAATATCCCAAGCAAGGAAACTACTGCTCAGCAGTAGAAGCCCAGAGAGGTCTGCTACCTTGCCCAGGATCACACGGGCAGGGACCCGAACTAGGACTAACTAAAATCTAGGTCTCCAGTTCTGGTCTTAAAATTCTCTTTTTTGTTGCTCTTAAAATCCCTTGAGTTATCTTCTCTAACAAAAAAAAGAAAAAGCATTTAATAGATAACCAACCTAGAGAGCCAGCCTCCAATCTCAGGGCCACCATCACTAGCTAACTAGCTCTGAGATGCTCACAACTCTGTTTCCTCAACAATAAAATGAAGGGATTAGACAAGATAATTATTAATTAGCTATCTCTACTCTGAGATTATCTGACCTCCTTACTCCAAACCTCCAGTCTGTGACTGGGGACAAAATAAATTAAAGAGCCTAGCTTGGGCAAATTTTCCCTACAAATTCCATTTAACAGACTTTTAATATCCTAGCTTGAATGTGATGCCCTAATTTAGCTGCAGAAATTAACACACAAATCAGTCAACTATAAAATCACATGGTTAAAGTGTACATAAATTAGTTTAAAAGATAATGAACAATGGGGGAGACTGTGGGGGGGGGGGGTAATCTGCTTGGAATTCTCTCCCTCCTCTCTCTGGCCCTCCCCTTGCTAGCTCTCTCTCAAAATAAATAAATAAACAAACAAACAAACAAACAAACAAACAAACATTAGAAAAAAAGATAACGAACAATCAAAAACTCCTACCTAGTGGAACATCAGAGTTTACTGTATTTTACACTTTACATATCACTGCATCCTAATATGAAGGAATACCATTATTAGGACAATCGAATGTTTTTAGTATACGTGTCCCTGAGGAAAACTGCTAGAGAACTACGAAGACGTGATGTTCTGTAAATTTCCCTCTCACTAGTGAGCATGCGCACTGACTATCCTAGTCTATCCTGTTTGAAACTGCTCTCCTCACCGCCAGCAACCTTCTTCCTGTGCCCACAAACAAGGGTTTCAGGGCTTTTGCCTTCAAAATGCATAAACCTGTAATTAACTGTACTGATTCTGTTGCTTGTTTTTAAACCCTTTTATCTTATGAGAACATGTACTGATTTACCAACACAGTTCATTTTGTATCAAAAAGCTCAAAGCAGAGATTTTGATGGTGTTGAACCTCAAAGGAAGACAAGACAGCATGAGGCCATATACCCGCCCTTTCCATTTCTAAGTCCACCTGTAACCAACTAGACAATTACTTGTACGGTCTTTTGCCACCTTTTAAAGTCATTCATAAAACACTGACTGAAAAAGGTCTTCTTCTCTCTGGAAAAGTGACCACCCTCTGACCAGTGAGTCAAGTGCGGAGGGCAGAAGGAAGACAGGGACACTTTGGCCTGGCCAGACATACCATGATTCAGCCCTATAAGCAAACAAATCAAGAGGTGACACACTCTAGTCAGAATCATCCCAAACATGCATGAAGACAGACATCCAAATTGAACTCTGCCTTTCAAAGCAGGCCCTGTTATAAAAAGCATTTTGGAACTTCTGTCCTTAATTTAGGGTAAGAGAATACTCCCCTTTGGGCATGTCCCTTTTTCCTTCCTCTCCAATCTTTTTGTTCTTCCCTTGGCTTACAGTCTAGTCGCCTGATCGCCTGCAGTATCCCCGGACAGGATCAATGATGGCCTTTGCGTGAGCACTTAAACTCACTGGGAGAGGCAGCGGGGCAAACAGACCCATGGGGGAGAAGGTGCACACCGCCTGCCACCTGACGGGTACTTAGTAAGTGCAAATTAGTCTCCACAAAGGAACACTCTCAAATGTTCTACCAAGACCACGTGTCCTTGAGTTTTAGTTTGGCATGACTTTTTAGAAAAGTAAACAGCAAGCATTAGAAACTATCATGGGGGGGGCGCCTGGGTGGCGCAGTCGGTTAAGCGTCCGACTTCAGCCAGGTCACGATCTCGCGGTCCGTGAGTTCGAGCCCCGCGTCAGGCTCTGGGCTGATGGCTCGGAGCCTGGAGCCTGTTTCCGATTCTGTGTCTCCCTCTCTCTCTGCCCCTCCCCCGTTCATGCTCTGTCTCTCTCTGTCCCAAAAATAAATAAAACGTTGAAAAAAAAAAAATTAAAAAAGAAACTATCATGGGTTTGCCAAGTGCTGATAAAGCATCTCTAATAAGCTAGTCCAGACTCTTTGCTGGGACCCCTGTCACACTCTAGTTGACACTCTGGTAGAGCTCACCATTTTCCCTGTGATTGAAAAGCAGCACTGTGTGTATCTCAACACTTTGTCATGCACGGTGGGATCTCAAGAAATTTAGTGCACTAAAACAAGTATCTAGAAACTAGGGGCCTCAGGACTTCCTCATTTGGGATGACATGAATGCTGCTCAACCACTACCATATTATTTAAGGAAAAAACAAAACGTTTAATAACCCCAATCAAGATCTTAGAATATTAACATACTCTTAGCAGCTGAGACATCAGGGGTAGGAGCGAATTGCAAATTATCTACAAATCCCCATAACTTTCCTTTCCAGCTAGTTTAAGAGATTAAAATTTCTAAGCCCAAATTAGACATCTAATGAAAAGTATAATATAACAAATTATTCTTGAAACATTAGCAATAACAATCTAGGGCTGTGCTGTCCAATATGGTAGAACTAGAAATGTGTGGCTATTGAATGTTTTAAATATGGCTAGTCTAAACTGAGATGGGCTAAAATTAATGTAAAATACACAATCGATTTCAAAGTCTTATTGTGAGAATAAGAACATAAAGTATCTCATTAAGTACTTTTATATTGATTACTTAAGATGATAATAGTTTAGATTTATTGTATTAAATGAAGCATAATACTAAAATTAATTCCCCTATTTCTTTATACTTTTTTATGTATTCTATCAGAAAATATAAAATTATGCATGTTCCTTCACTGAATTTCCATCGGACAGCCGTGATCTAGATTCTCTCAAAACAAAGTTATATTTACTTTTAAAACATTCCACATCAATGATAACATTCCACTGTAAGTCCATCACACTCACCTTCTGAATTTTGTACTTTTTCATGTAAGGTATAAATTGAAACAGAAATCCAGGTAAACAGAACAAGAAATAAAGCGCCTCATGAACTATCAAAGATCCCCATGTTGCAATCTGGAATTTCGTGTAATTATTCAACATATAGTTCCAAGCATTTTTAAATGGTTCTTGTAGAGGGTTCTCAGGTAACAGTGAATCTACATACTCCACAGCCAAGGATGCCGAACTAAAGATGCTGATACTTTCATTTGTTGCCATTTTTCAAATCTCTGCAGAAAGCCTTAGAATTCTGGAAAAATAGACAAATAAATAAATACATAAAACAGTGAAATTCCAGCAAAATAATTTTTAAAATTCATCTTCTGATAATTTTTAAAACAAAAAATACTAAATAAGTACCAATTCTCAGATCCTAAACATGTGATTAAAAAAAAAAAAAAGTCAACTACTAGATGTCATCACCGTGTCCATTTGAGGACACTGATTTAAAAGCCACACGTTAAGTTTCAAGAGCAGGATCTAAAAGAACACTGGACAAAGAATTTCAGACTATATTTATTGATTTTTTTTCCAATATATGAAATTTATTGTCAAATTGGTTTCCATACAACACCCAGTGCTCATCCCAAAAGGTGCCCTCCTCAATACCCATCCCCCACCCTCCCCTCCCTCCCACCCCCCATCAACCCTCAGTTTGTTCTCAGTTTTTAAGAGTCTCTTATGCTTTGGCTCTCTCCCACTCTAACCCCCTTTTTTTTTTCCTTCCCTTCCCCCATGGGTTTCTGTTAAGTTTCTCAGGATCCACATAAGAGTGAAACCATATGGTATCTGTCTTTCTCTCCATGGCTTATTTCACTTAGCATCACACTCTCCAGTTCCATCCACGTTGCTACAAAGGGCCATATTTCATTCTTTCTCATTGCCACGTAGTACTCCATTGTGTATATAAACCACAATTTCTTTATCCATTCATCAGTTGATGGACATTTAGGCTTTTTCTACAATTTGGCTATTGTTGAGAGTGCTGCTATAAACATTGGTGTACAAGTGCCCCTATGCATCAGTACTCCTGTATCCCTTGGGTAAATTCCTAGCAGTGCTATTGCTGGGTCATAGGGTAGGTCTATTTTTAATTTTTTGAGGAACCTCTACACTGTTTTCCAGAGTGGCTGCACCAGTTTGCATTCCCACCAACAGTGCAAGAGGGTTCCCGTTTCTCCACATCCTCTCCAGCATCTATAGTCTCCTGATTTGTTCATTTTGGCCACTCTGACTGGCGTGAGGTGATATCTGAGTGTGGTTTTGATTTGTATTTCCCTGATGAGGAGCGACGTTGAGCATCTTTTCATGTGCCTGTTGGCCATCCAGATGTCAGACTATCTTTAAAGAGACTTTTCACTGTGGTCTCCTTGGAAAAACTTGTAATTTCAATTAGCAATAATGGAGTTTGAGTGTCACTTAAAACCAAAAAAAAAAAAACAAAACAAAACAAACAAGAAAACATCTGCCAAATAAGACTACATAAAAATTAAATACTTCTGACTGGGGAATAAATAATTATAAGTAAAGTCAAAGATCAAATGACAAACTGGAAAAAATATTTCCAACACTCATGACAAAAGGCTGCCAAGTGTGCTTTAAAGAAAGACTAAAAACCCAACAGAAAAATGACAAAAGACATTCCCAAGGAGTTCATGGAAAAATAAATATAATACAAATGTTCACTAAACAAATATGCAGCTCAGTTCCACTCAAAGAAATATATCCTAAACCAAAAATCTTTAAAAGTTTCATGGTGCTCAGGACCCAGTATTGGTAACACACTTTGGGGAAACAGGCGTCATTATACATTGCTAATGGAAGGATTACTATGTCTGAGGAAAAATTCACAATATTTGTCACAATTAAAAATAAATACACCCTTTGATCCAGCAATTTTCTTACTCAGGTACAAAGACAGTGACACTAAGACTGAAGGAAGCATTGCTTATAGCAGCCAAAACAAAGAAAAAAGAAAAACAACATAAATAAGTCCATCAACAAGAAAGGAGTTAAGTAAACCCTAAGTCCTTTCACAGGCAATAATACAGCCACTTAAAAGAACAAGGAAAATCTGTATGTTCTTCATAGAAGGATGTCTAAGATACAATGTTAAATGAAACAGCAAGTTGTAGAATAATACCCATAAACAAGAGCCCCCCCACTTTGTTTCTGTGAAAACGTTATATATTTATCTGTGTGTGTGCACACGTACACACACACACACACACACACACACACACACACACACACGATGTATGGAAGGATATCCAGGAAACAATTGAGAGTGGTGACCTTTAGAGGAAGAGATCAAGAGGAAAAGATGCACACTCTTGTCCATGTGCACACACGGGATGAGGGGCGGCGAGGCAGGAGGAGAAAAATTCTACTTTCCATTTTACACCTTTTTGCAATTATAATTTTCTCATGAATATACTTTACCTATATAATAAATAAGCATAATGGGTCACGAAATCAAAAAAGAAAAACTTACAAAGAATGTTACTTTCCTTAAAATGTCCCCTGTTGTTCCTAATGTGCAAATTATGAAGGACAACTTTAAAGACAAATCGTTTAAAGCCTCAGAAGCATTCTTTTTTTTTTTTTTTAATGTTTATTTATTTTTGAAGCAGAAAGAGAAAGACAGTGCGAGCAGAGGAGGAGCAGAGAGAATCCGAAGCAGCTCCAGGCTCTAAGCTGCCAGCACAGAGCCCGACACGGAGCTAGAACACGAACGGTGAGATCATCACCTGAGCTGAAGTCGGACGCTTAACCCACTGAGTCACCCAGGTGCCCCAGAAGCACTCTTAATAGTGCTCAAAATGCCCCACTCCCAATGCTGACCTCTCACTGTGCCTCATAGAGGATACTGGGGAGCTCAGTCAACTTGCTCAGGTCTCTGAATTCACTTTGTATCCTTAGTTCTTTTGTCCTACTCATTCTCAAATGGCTTATACTCTGGGACTACAGTTACATCCTGGCCATTCCAACCTCAAAACTTCTCTTTTCTCACTCACCCTCTCTGGGAATGACTAGGGTTTTGTTCCCTTCTTACCTTAAGAACTAGTCTGTCACTTATCCTTTCTTACTTTTCATCTTGCCCTCTTCACTGAGTCCATTCCTTCAAGTTTAGAAAACATACTCACGTCTTCATACTCGTACTTTCACAAGAAAGTCTTCCTTTCTTGTGAAAAGTCTTCCTAACCTGTATCCCCCACTTCCCCAAGCCACTGTCCCACTTTTCTTCTTTGAACCAACCTCTTTTTTCTCTAGGGAGAAATCAACAAAAAGCCTCTCCCTGCTTTGTTCGCATCCAAACACGTCACTCAACTACTTGCAATCTAGCTCCCATTCACGCCAAGGTGTCTTCAGTCTCCTAACTCACAAGATAAAAGCATTCCAATCCTCATTTTTCATGAGATCATCACCAAATTTGACAATGCTCAACCAACACCACTTAGTAGCTGTGTGACGTTAAGCAAGTTATAGAACCTCTCTGAACCTCAGTTTTATCATCTGCAAAATGTACAGAATAGTAACTAGAAGGTGGGATCTTTTCATAATGTATGTGTATGTTTATATATATATATCTCATTTATATATATATATATATATCTCATATATGAGATATATATAGAGAGATACACATATCACTACAATGTACACCTTAAATATCTTACCTGTCAATTATACCTCAAAAAGCTGAAAAAAGAAAAATAGTTTCAATGAGTCCAAGACATAATACACGTGAAGTACTTAACTTAGGACCTGACACACAGTAGCTAAGCTAACAATAATTGAGCACTTCCTATATGCCAGGAACTGTGTTCTAAGAGCGCTACATGCTCTCTCTATATTAAAGACTTTAATCCTTCACAAAGCAGGTGATTTTATTATTTCCATCTTATAAATGAAAAACTGAGGTTTAGAAAGAGTAATCAACTTTTTTTAATGTTTATTTTTGAGACATAGAGAGCATGGGGCGGGGGTGGGGGGTGCAAAGAAAGAGGGAGACACAGAATCTGAAACAGGCTCCAGGCTCTGAAAGGTCAGCACAGAACCCAGAACCCAATGCAAGGCTCGAACCCACAAACCGTGAGATCATGACCTGAACCGAAGTTGGACATTCAACCAACTGAGCCACCCAGGTGCCCCAGAGTGAGCAACTTTCTTAACCCAAGTTACAAAAATACTAAGTGGGGGAGACTATGCTCTCATCCACTATGGTCTATTGTAATCATCAATAATAAAGCACACAACAGGGGCGCCTGGGTGGCTCAGTCGGTTAAGTGTCCGACTTCAGCTCAGGTCATGATTTCAGGTGGTGGGTTGGAGCCCCGCGTCTGGTTCTGTGCTGACAGCTTGGAGCCTGGAGCCTGCTTCGGATTCTGTGTCTCCCTCTCTGCCCCTCCCCTGCTCACGCTGTCTCCTTCAAAAATAAATAAACATTAAAAAAAAATTTGTTAAATACGCTGGTATCTATAGTCTTTCTGTCCCTAGCCCTTTCTCCTAAACTCCAGGTTCTGATTATCCAAAACTCTACCGGCCATCTTCAATTACACAGTTCAGAGTCCCATCAAACTCAACATGCCCCAAAATTCAGCCAACTGCTCCCTGTAACCCTGCCCAAATATTCTATCTTCCTTAACCTCTAATTTGGTGAACTGCACCATCATCTACTTAGTCATCTCTGAAAGAATGTTCCCGGTCTCTCCTCTGCTGCCTAGGTCAAGCCTTCAAATTTACCCCAATTTAGAGACTTGTTGTAATTCAGGGGTTTACTCTCCCAACACAAGAAAGGAGAGTGGATACATCTTTGCCAAATGAACAAAACCAAAAAACTAGGAATTAAATTTAAGGAGAGGGGAGGGGAAATAAAGAGTTTTCTTTTCCCTTTTCTTATCCTTGTGCAACCTGATTGGAAGCCTGCTCCATTCTCAGGAAGAAAAAAAAAAAAATGAGTTATCTGTGTATTCTCTGAGAAACTCTGAAGTTTGGCTGAGCACGGTCGGCCAGTGTCGTCCTTTGGCCCATATACATTGGCTGAGCCCGGACTGCAGCAAACAGTTCCCTCATTGGCTGGCGTTGTCCAATCTCTTAGCTTGCCCTCCTTAAACACTACCTTTAAGGTACAACGGCAGGGTCTAGCTAAACAGCAGAGTTAACCCCCCTTCTTTAAAAAAGATGTCAAGGGAATGCATCCCTGAAAGATACAAACCAAGGCCCTGAGCGAGGCGAAACAGGCCCTGCCAGGCCTTCACTCTTCACCTCTCTTATCTCCCACCTTCCCGCTGTATTCTCACACTTCACGTGCAACGGGCACAACACTCCCTTGTTGGTAACGTCCGCCATCCAACTCCTATTCATCCTTCAGTGACCTCCTCTCAGACGCCCTTCCCAACCCCACTACCTCCACTGCACATACGCAAGAGATCTTATCTCCCCAGTAGTGCTTCTGCTTTTGCAAAACTTTCATCACTCCTTCACCCTGTGAACTATCTCCTAATATATCCCGTCTTCGGATGACTGTAAACTTTTAAAGGGCAAGAACCATGCCCCAGCCTAAATTCATCATTTGAGATTTCACACGGTTTTCACCTGTTCCCCTTGCCTTCCGTCCTCACAGCGGGCGCTGGCGCCCAGCGAGCGCGCATCCACGGCCGACCCCGCTCCCCTCAATACCACGGAGCAGCTGGCCGGAGCCCGCCCGCTCCCCCTTCCTGGCCTACCAGTCTCACCTGGACGACCGCGCGGGAACTGCGGGCCACCGTCACCCAGACTCCACCAGGTGCTGCACCTTCGGAACCTGCCTTTCCGGCTCGAGGGTGGAGCTAAGAGCCCGAGGCGGCTTCTTTTGCTGTTATTGGCTTGCGAGGGCTCCCAACCCTCCTTCTCCGCGCTGTGATTGGTCCTTGCAGTAGGCGGACTCGTGTGACTCGCGTGAACAAATCCCTGGCGGTCCCAGCCATTGGCTCTGCGAATGGAGTGAGGATAGTGAGACCGAGGCTTCTAGCCAGTAGCCAGCGCCGCAGCGCGCCTGGAGGCGGGGAAGCGCGAGGACGCGTGACGGCGTGAGGGGGCGGACACTACCACCACGAGAGAGCCGCAGCCAGGAGTTGCCTTGGCAACCGCGGTTCTTGAGGAGTTGCTGCCGGCGCCCGCGCAGTCCCTGGAAGAGGGTACCAGGCCGCCCTCCACGCGACTTTAAGATGTGACTTGTGTAACAGTCGCTTGGCAAAAACCTGGGAAGAAAAACTATAAATGAGTTTTAAGATCTGTTTTGACGGTTTCTTTAGACAGCCTTGCCTCCCTCTGCTCTACCTTGGATCTAGATCATTCTTCCTTGTTTCCCCAGCCCCAGTGTCCCTTAATAACCCCCTATATATGGAAGATGGAGAATTTCAAACGCAATATATCTCCTGTGATCATCTAAAGAGTTATGATTACCCCCATTTTTCAGATGAAAAAACACGAAGCTCAGAAAAGTTTAGCAAATGGTTTGACTTGGCAGACGGCTGCTCCCTGGGGTGTTTAGGCGTCAAGGCTGCTCCCTGGGGTGT
>NW_024412376.1:24998394-25109064 GCF_014898765.1 Herpailurus yagouaroundi
GGCTGCTCCCTGGGGTGTTTAGGCGTCAAGGCTGCTCCCTGGGGTGTTTAGGCGTCAATCTAGCCCATAGGCCGTGACCTGAGAACGCCCACGTGTTGTACGTGGTGTAATCCAGGTGTGGAACAGACTGGGGCAGAGAGCTTGATGCGCTTACAACTTTTCAGGAGCCCTAGCCTCGTCTCCACCATGTGTCAACAGTAAAATAACTTGTGTACGAGGCAATAATAGTCGTGTGTACAGATGGTGTAATAGTATACGAATTTAAACAGGGCCTTCTAAAAATTCGCACAAAGGCACCATTTGGGCTAGGTGAAGGCACTTGCTCTTCAGTAGTTTCTGGAAACAGGATGCCGTTGTTTCTCTCAGGGCTATGCTCAAACTGGTTCTCCTGCCTTAAGTACTCAGCCATCTCTTCCCTTACCCATCACCCATCAACTCAGGCACTATCAGCTCGAGAAGTCCCCTTTTGGTGGATGTCTCTCAATAAGTTCAGTGACTCTCTCGTCTAACTGCCCCATGTCTGACAACCACATTCTCTGTAAAGTATCAGGACAGCGAGGTCAAATCAAATGAAAAGCAAATGGATCTGCGCTTTTGGTGGTCAGAACTCTGTAGGACGCCTGTGCAGGCAGGTGAATAGTGTCCTGGAATGGATGCTGTGGTGCACCACCCAAGTCCCCCTCTTCAGGACTGAAGCAGGCATTTAGCTTCTGAGTGTTGGCAAAGATAGCCACCTCTCCCCACTGGCACACCCCCTTTCCATGGGACCGGAGTCCAGTGACTGGATGATGCCGCAGTACAAAAGCGCAGCCCCTCATCCTAATTTAGGACTACTTTGCTTGTCCAGCCCAGCTCCAGAGACCCCCCCTCTTATTGGCTGAGGTTACCAGGCTTCCTCAATTACCAGTGTGCTCTTGGGTAACTTCTCAAAGTCTTACCTAGTACATCTGTAAAATGAGTATTGTAACAATACCTACATCTCATTTGCACAAGTATCTGGAACACAGGAAGTGTTCAGTAAAGTGCTTACTGACCATTTCAGATCATTTCTACCATAGTAGATACATTTTCTAAATCAGAACAGGTGTATGTATTGGAGGGGCCAAATTATTATTTTAAATCTTAGACATTTAGGGCTGAAAGAAAATACAGATATGGCAGCCAACTCAGTTATTTCCCTACAATGAAGAAGTGGGATGTTCAGAGAACAGCAACAAAGGCGGTAATTTATCGAGGGTCCTCTGTATTTCAAGCTTATTATAACACACATCATTTCTTTCAAATCCCACAATAACCTTGTGACACAGGCACTATTGTTGCCATTTTAGAGAAGACAAAATAACAGTCAGAGGTTAAGTAATGTGTTTAAAGTCACAGCAAGCAGCTGTTGGAGAGGGATATAAATTTAGAGCCACCTTCTGATTCTCATGCCCATGGGTTTTCCAGTACACATCTTTTTCTTCTTTAGAGTCATGAGGCCAGGGTTGGAACCCCAGTCTTGCTTCAAAGTGTGATTCCACTCTCCCCTGTAACCTCCTCTTCCAACTGAGGCACTGGCAACCATACAGGCCAATAGGAGGCAATGTGCTCAAGATCAAACTGAAACAAGAGGCAGGCATAGCACATCAATGTGTATTATGCTACCCTTGTCTCTAATAAAATAAGTCTCATAACTCGGGGTGCCTGGGTGGCTCAGGCGGTTGAGCATTTGGCTCTTGGTTTCAGCTCAGGTCATGATCTTATGGTTCGTGGGGTGGGGCTCTGTGCTGACAGTGCAGAGCCTGCTTGGAATTCTCACATCCTCCCACTCTCTCCCACTCTCTCTGCGCCTCCCCCTTCTCTCTCTCTCTCAAAATAAACAAAAAAAAGTCTTATAACTCATCAGCAGCTAAGATTATGAATACCCAGGACCTCATGCTCTAAGAGATGATAATAAAAACCAGGAATCATATGCCAGAGTCAAAAGGAACTCCTAGCAGTATGCACCCCATCCACCACACCCTTGCCACCAGTGCATTTGGCCAAGAAAGCAGAGATCCACACAAAGCAGGAAGCAGATTTCCTTCCCAATGCAGATGCTCAGATCTAGTCTTGAACTCTGCTCAAACCTGGTGCTGTTTCTCTGGAAGGATTTCTAACATGCCTCCCTGTCTTAAGTTCTGCTCTTTTTTGTACAATAATAGAACATACCAGGAATGGTCTTCTATGCCTTTTTAAAAAGGGGCGGGGGGGGGGGGTGTTCCAAACTGGAAAGACAGAGAGGCATGGGGGAACAGGGTACATCCAAAGCCTCTGAAAACAGTTATGAATCCACCCACTGACAAAACGTGGCAAACAACTTTATAGTATAGCTATTAAAGCTTCAAAGGAAGTAAAGACAAAGTGGTGTTTGACATTTTAAGTATTTAAGTCTTTGTTACCTTAATAGATTGCATTTTAAGAAAAGCTTACACATTTTTTAGATAAGTCTAATAATGCACAGAGAGTTTCATAGAATATTAGTGTTTGGAAGCGATCGGGAAAGATGACACACATTTTCCTTGATGCCACTGTTGGAAACAGCTAATAGTGCTCTAAGTTCATTAGATCCTCAACATGTTTGTTGACAGTGGATGTGCTTGGAGCCACACTAATGCAGAAATTCACTTTTTCATATGGTAAGCAGAGGCTTTTTCTTTTTCTGATTAAGTTCTTTATATTTCCATTTATAATTGGAAGTTCAAGTGAGTATTAAATATGGTTCTGTTTAAATTTCAGTACTCTGTATTAAACTAAATGGAAATTCTATCACAGGTATAATTCTTTCCTCTTGGTTATCCATTGTTCTGGCTAACGTTCTATGCTAACCTTTTAAATTCCTCTTCTGAGGCACAGCCACCATATCCCATCACACTTTCTCCTTCCCTTCTTCCCCTTCCCGGCTCCTTCCCTCCCCCTCTGCACCCTGTCAGGGGTCCACAACCTCAGCTGTCCTTCTTGCTCCCCCACTCCCAATCCTTCAATTGTTTCTTTTTCTTGTTGGTCCATTGCTCTTTGTTCTATTGTTATCTTGTGCTTAGATTAGGGGACAGAGGAATATAAAAACTTTAAATTTCACCAATACTTGGGAGACTTTTCTCTGATGGCTGAGGTAACTCTTTCTTGGATAACAATTTTCAGGGACCTCAGTTAATGATAACAGACTTGCCTTATAGGTTACTTTGGCATCAAATTTAAAATACTGATTTGTGAAGTTACAGAAAATGCAAAGTTTAAAAAAGAACAGAAAAACGAAGTAGGCAACTTTCTTAATATGAAACTAAATAGATACAAATCAAGGGCAATGTGAAACAAGTAATATACAAACTTTTATTCAAAGATATTCAAGAAAGACACGTTTTGGTCATTTTAAAGTGAGATTAATTGAAGATCTCAGAAAAATTGTATTTGATCAACGCACATGGCTACTCACAGAAAGTTCTCTCTTCTGTTAATAGCAGCTAAATTTATACACACAGAAAAAATTCTTAAGACCATGCAAATTCAGTTGAATTCCATACATTCATTATATTCATCAAAAACCTGCAGTAATATTCATGCCAAAGAGTTACTTTAAGAAAAAAATTAAAAATACACACCAAAACATGACCAAGATTAAACTAAAGAAAATAATAAATAAGCATAATTTATATTTTATTTAAAAAAGTTTGGCATCACACATAGTCAAGTGTGTTACACCATGTTCATTCCTCAGAAGTGGCATTTTAAAGTGTTAAGCATTGTTAAATATCAAAAAATACAACTCTGTTTTACAATGTAGTACTGGCATAATTCAAAGTACTGTGCCAATTATAAATAGTATAATCAAGTTTCAAACATCTTTTCAAACATATTTAAAGGAAAGCATATAGACACACATTATATGCACACAATTTATTATACTCATGTAATCAAAGGTATTTTATAAAAGCAAACAGTTTTATCCCTCACCTAGTTTGTATACTTACATAGATTTTAATACCTGTTCAAAGATTTTCAGTTCCTGTGTATACAGATTTTCAGGAGAAGGAATAAAGATAAAATTTAATTTTACAAGAACACACATTATTTTATCTTCCTTCACAAAATAATCCATAGTCATTCAAGGTTGGTAAAGAACTAGTCTTTAAGAAAGCAACTGTTGTCTAAAGACTACAGAGTAAGTACTGCAGTCCAGGATTCTTATTAAAACTCAGTCAGCTGCTGCTCATTGCAGAAAAAGCCTATGCAGTGCTTCTACCAAAAATAATCTTCAGTGTCTGAGGCCTCTCAGGGCAGCCGATCGTAGCTTCTGCTGAGACGTAAAGTGCAGCCACAAGTGGAGAAGTGCTAGGCTCTGAGTCACTTCAGAAATACTTGGTGAAGCCTGTCTCTCCAGTATAAAGATGCCAACAATGCCCTTCAGGCTCATAGTGGTTTATCAATAACTGTGACCCCTGAGCAAAGACACAAAGAAATAAAACAGAAGTCACAGGCAGCATTCTGTACCTCTCAGAAAGCAGTGGATTCTTTCCTACAAAAACATCAGGGACTGAACAAATCATGGTGTTTCAAGGTCTCTTTCTTAAACTTTATTTAATACTACTATCATTTTAATCTAAATGACAGCTAAATCTCTGTTCCAGTTATGGACCAGAACCACATCAGACTATTTTAATCCAGAACTAACCTTTTGCTCTTTATAGTTATAATTAAAGGAAAACAATTTTATTCAGGAAATGTCAAAATCCACCTAATACTCAAAGGGACACAAGAGACTTTTGGGGGTGATGGATATTTTCATTATCTTGATTGTGATGATGGGTTCATGGGTATATACACATGTCGAAACTAGTAAAATTCTACATTTTTAATATATGCTGTTTATTTTATGTCCATTATATCTCAATAAAGCTATTTAAAAAATCCACCTTAATTTTGAGCTATGTTATTCTGGGATCCTACTATATATAGTTCCTCTATTAGGTGTTTGGATGATACCTAAATAACAGTGATGGTTAGTTAGTATAAACTTCTTTTCTCTCCACTATTGGGTCAATATCAGAATGAATATTAGAATTTAGAGTGATATACATACGTATCTGTCATCAGAATAATATGCAACATACAATTTTAAAGACCTGTCATTATATTTATTATTATTACCAATCTCTTACTAAGAGAATGGGCCAAAAATGGTATTTTATATGACTCAACCACTGTTTTGCTTAAATAAGAAAAATTATGCCACTGTCTTATTGTAGTACTATCACACGGCACCCCGCCAGGGGAGATGTTCTAGTGGTTATATGTCTTGGATAGCTGAGTAATTAAAGACTTGCCACATAGTGAACTTTACTCTATGTAGATTTTAGCCATATTAAATTTTATTGTACTGTTCTACACTGGAAAGGTTTGGGATTTTGAATTCAAATGACTGTAGAATGACAAAAGAATACCAGCGCCTTATTTTAGAATATATACATCCAGTATTAATTATTTTGAGAATAAGAAATATACTTTGAGAAAATTCTTCCAACAACATTCTTACATAAAAATCAAGATGATGTAATCTTTCTCATATTCCAATAGAAGACAATTAGACAATTATTACCTGCGTAACTTCTCCCTGTGCTCATACAAGATGACACAACTGTCCATTTATCAGTCGTTGGGTTATAATATTCTACTGATGCCAAGTTACAGGAACCATCATCCCCTCCAACTACATATAACAGACCATTAACTGCACAAACTCCTTTAAAAAAAATTATGAAGAGAAAAAACAATTAATTTTAAAACTTTGGGGAAATATAAATACCCCTATATGTGTTTGGTGAGGTGTTCCAGAGACACTGATTTCCTTGAAAAGAGGCAAGAAGAGAAGATGGTGAACATGAAAACAATTCCTCTTATATTTGAGAGGTGAACACCACTTCCGAGCTCCTACTCATGCCATTAGGCAGTAGCTGCTTATGCAGGCACTATTTCAGTTAGTCTTAACAACAACCTTACTTTATGGGTCAGAGACGATTTTAATTCTTATTTTGTTAAAGAAAAATTAAAGGTCAAAATGTTAACTTTCCCAAAGTCAGCTTCTTAGGGAACCCCAAAGAAAAAATATATATTGGTAGAAGGTAAAAATGATTTTGAACTCTGAAATGATACTGAATGGTTAGCTATTTTATCTCCTGTAAAAGGAGAGAACAATATTATTTATTACTAGAATAACTCATTTTTTTTGGAAAAATTCAAAATACCTAGAAAAGCATATATAAAAAAAGATCACCTCTAATTCTGTACTACTTAGAATAATGACCAGTGAAATTCTGATCTCTACTCTTGCAGACTCTTTTCTATGCATATATACTCAGATACTTCTTTTTTTTTTTTTAATTTTTTTTTTCTTTTTTCAATGTGGTTGTTTTTTTTTTTTTTTTTTTTTTGGGACAGAGAGAGACAGAGCATGAACGGGCGAGGGGCAGAGAGAGAGGGAGACACAGAATCGGAAACAGGCTCCAGGCTCCGAGCCATCAGCCCAGAGCCCGATGCGGGGCTCGAACTCACGGACTGCGAGATCGTGACCTGGCTGAAGTCGGACGCTTAACCGACTGCGCCACCCAAGCGCCCCGATACTTCTTTTTTTAATCTTAAAGTTCCTCATACTACACATGCTACTTTATTACTCACCCACTCCTAAATGATATACCTTGGACACTTCCCTAAGTTAATAAACACAGATCTATGCAATTTATAATGGCTGCATAGTACTCCATCTATAATACCATAATTTGTCTTTTAGATATTGTTATTTTCAGGTGTTTTTGCTCTTATCATGATGTTGCAATGAACAAGGATTCCTCTTGCATACTTTTTTTGCATACTTGTGCAACTATTTTCGAAATACATATTTTTACAAAGAAAATTGCTGAGTTAAAAAGATAAATACCTTTTTTTAAGATTTTATTTTTAAGTAATCTCTACACTCAGCATGGGGTTCAAGCTTACAAGCCCGAAATCAAGAGTTGCATGCTCTACCGACTGAGCCAGCCAGGCATGCCAAGATGAACACCTTTTAAAAGCTCTTTATTTTAGTGTATATTTTAAAAGCATATTTTTAAGAATTTTAAACAAGGTTCAGAGCTATTAATAAACTGGCACTTGGAGGGCATTAAAACATCCAGAGGATGCTGCCCACACACTGGTCTCTGTAGTTTTGTAGATGGTTTTTCTAACATAATGAACAGATGCCTGCAGATTTTTAACATAACAAAATAATGAGTTCAAATCTCTATATAGCATTTAAAAGTGGACAAGCAATAGTATTTTCTGTGCAAATGGAATGGATCTTCTCTACTCAAATTCAATTGTGTTACTATTCTAGTCTCTTGCCAGGGAGCAAACTCATGCCATTTTAATGTAGCTCAAACACTTGAAAAGCAAGAGCAAGATGGTAGTTCTACATACACAAATGACTACCTTATTCTTCTCACTAGCAGAAATGAACTAATTTTGATTTGAAAACAATAAAACACAGGTAGAGAAGAAAGTCACAGACGATTCCAATCTTTAGGAAAATAATGAAAGCTAAATGCAAATAAATCTCCCAGTCCAGCAAGGCACATGAATGTATTACTGTGGCTTTTCTAACTTTGTATACACCAGGGTCAAGCACTTATTCTACTTAATAATTTGTGGGTCTTACCATAGTTCCGGACTGTCTAAAGCAGAGAGGTTTTTAGTACCTCACCAAATACAATTGACTAGATGAGGGGAAATGTCAAGTGGAATTAATTATAAATCCTGTTCTGTTACGGACAGTCCTTGCAGTCCCACGTACTTTGTCTCCCCTCATGATCACACTGAATTAAACAGAAATTTTTTTTTTAATGTTTATTTTTGAGAGAGAGAGTGTGTGTGTGCCTGTGTGCACGATGGAGGGGCAGAGAGAGGAAGAGGAATACAAAGGATTTGAAGTTGGCTCCACGCTGACAGCAGTAAGCCCTAAGCGGGGCTCGAACTAATGAACAACAAGATCATGACCTGAGCCAAAGTTGGACGCTTAACCAACTGAGCCACCCAGGCGTCCCGAATAGAAATTTCTGTAAAGATAAAGAGAAATTCAGAGGAGCATTTTGGGCAGGATCGAGGGTGCATCTTGCGACATCATCCAGTGGTGTACAGTGAGTTTGAGAATCATGAGGAACTTATTTTGGACTGGAAAATGGCATGAAGATAACGGCATTTTCAAATAGACCAGCATTTCCTGAAAAGACAATCTAGCTATCCTGAATCTAGTTTCCATTTCTATTTTCCTTTCATGGATCTTCTTTCTAAGAGGTTAGTTCCCTAATCTTGAAGACCTCAGTTTTCTTAAAATTACTTGTTGCTATTATTGTTTTAGCTTTTCCATTTTTAGAAATCAAGAACTACTAAATTAGGGTTAGCTTCTTCAAGCTTCAGATTCAGGTAAACAACTAGCTTTTAACCTGGTACTAATATTTACTCAACCAGACTAAATCGAGAACTGTAGTCTCTAGTACATTATGCATGGTATGCAATAAAAAATGTTTGTGGTTAAGAATGAATGAATTCAAGCATCAAATATAGAGGGCTCTTCCTCTCATTTAGTCACCAAAAAGTAGCCACTAAGCTAGGCATACACTATATAAAATTATTACATAAGCTTCTGTCTTTAAAGAACCAATCTATTAGAAAACCCAAATCAGGGGCACCTGGGTGGCGCAGTCGGTTAAGCATCCGACTTCAGCCAGGTCACGATCTCGCGGTCCGTGAGTTCGAGCCCCGCGTCAGGCTCTGGGCTGATGGCTCGGAGCCTGGAGCCTGTTTCCAATTCTGTGTCTCCCTCTCTCTCTGCCCCTCCCCCGTTCATGCTCTGTCTCTCTCTGTCCCCAAAATAAATAAACGTTGAAAAAAAAACATTTTTAAAAAAAAGAAAACCCAAATCACTAAAAGAATAAATATACAGCAATACTAGTAAAACTCTTAATACAAATCAATATACATTTCATAACTGTAAGCTAGACAGATACCTGCATTTCTTCTGCACATGTTCATATCTGCAACCTGCCTCCATGTATTGGTGGTGGGATCATACACTTCAACACTTTTTCGTACTAAAGGACCATCATGACCCCCTACAGCATACAGTAAATTGTTTAACACACCAACACCTATAAAACACAAAGAACCAAACTAGAGCAGAGTAAAAGGGACAAGAAATTTAGAACATATTGGGGTTTCTACAAATGACTTGTAAAAGTAAGTCAATATTAAAGCATACAATCTAAGAAATAGAAATGAACAGAATTGACAAATGAGTATCCCAATAAGAACTATTATTCTAAAAGAGGGATGTCAAATAGAATAAAAATAATATGTACGTGAAACACAGAGACGCAAGTCCTTTAACATGATCTCTTGAAATCAACTTTCATGGTGTAAGCAAACCAGTATTAAAGCACAAAATGTGTAAGAAAGGGATATGAAGAGACTTGATTATTGAGTTCAATAAGCACTCAAAACAAAAACTAAAAGGAATGCCAAACAATATAAATAATTAAATGAAACACAGAAGAAGCCTTTAATATAGCACTTACAAATTTTACAGTGATATTTAAGTACACCTACTACCACTACCTGCATAATTCAAAAGACATTTGACAGTGGCATTAAAATCAGTATGTATATTTTCCGATGGTATAAAGAGATGCTAATGAATCATTTCACTTGTTTAACTCTTTTCCATCATTTTCATACTTCAATTGCTAAATGAGTTTCCTACGTACCGGCTCCACTCCGTCTGGTGCTCATTTCTGCTATATAGGTCCACTCATTTGTGGTAGCATTATAGCATTCGACTGTGCTAAGACACTGACGTGACGCTCCATCATACCCCCCTACAGCATAGAGCAAACCTAAACAAGGAATCACAAAGAAAGCCAAATTCATAAAAAGCCATTTTTTCAAGTCATAAAGTATTTTCCTCCACAGTAGCAGTTTCCCTTTTGTTACTCATTTTTATAAATTATGAAGATCTTGCCTAATGGTGACAGTAGAGTTACCAAACTGCATTATGAAGATCTATACGTGATGGTATTAATTTAACATTTTCATCAATAAATCTGACTATAAAACAGAAACATAAAACTCACTACATCTTTGGATAACATTATTTGGTAAGTGAACAACATCCTGGAAAACAGAATATAGTAATCTTAGTAACTTGGGAAAAAACAGTTAAATCAAGAATTAGTACCAATATGCAATAGAATATTATTTGGCAAGAAAAAGAAATGAGGTACTAGTAAATGTTATAGCATAGATGAACCTTGAAAATTTTATGCTAAATCAAAGAAGCCAGTCACAAAAGAACACATACTATATGACTTCATTAATATGACATTTCCAAAAATGGGAAGTTTATCCAGAGACAGAAAGTAGAGTAGTGGCTGCCGAGGTCTAGGGAGAATGGGGATGACAGTTAAGGGGAGTGGACTGCTTCTTGGGTTAAAAATGTTCTAAAATGAATTGTGGTGATGGATGTACATTGAATTGAACACTTTAAATGGCTGAATTGTTTGGTATGTGAATTATATCACAAGAAAGCTTTTCAAAAAAAAAAACTCAGTGCAAAGAATTATACCCACAGTAGGGAGGGAGTGAGAACCCACAGATGTGCCCAAGCAAATAAAATAAAAATCACACCAAAAAATAATACTTATAGCCTACTTAAGCTCTGTTGGTAAACAAAGTAGAATATAAATAAATAACTGTGGCAATACATCCTCTTAAATGTGAAATAGCCTTTCTCTAGAATTAAAATTTTGCACTTATGTCATTTGATTTGTTCCCCAAATAATTGTATTAAGATCAGTTAACAGTTTTATGTAAGGTACAAACATACACACACACACACAGAGAGAGGGAGAGAGAGAAAGAAAGAGGGAGGGAGAGAAAGGGGCAAAGAGGAGGACAGAGGGAGAGAAGGAGGTGAGGGGGAAACAAGGGCCTTACATAAGTTACTTTATATAGACAAACTAATTTAAAAAAATAAATAAAATTTTACGATGGCTACTCCTTTCCTTTTTTAAATGATCATTTGCTTGCTCATTTAGACGATGGCTACTCCTTTCCTTTTTTAAATGATCATTTGCTTGCTCATTTAGAAAACTGGTGTTTGGATTACTAGAAGAATCACTGCTAGCAATCCAGAAGCCATATGTGCCTGGAAATGTTCACCTAAAAGAACAGTCAGCACCCACCTCCAACAACACCGACACCCACGCTGCTCCTCCTTGTGTTCATGGGAGCCACGTGAAACCACTCATTAGACTTTATATTATATGCCTCCACAGATGATAAACCTATAATAAAGCACAATGCTCTTCATTTCCTCCTCTAAAAAAAAGTGAGGTAATTTTTCTTTTATATATATTATTAGGGAAAAATACTTTAGGTATGTTAAATTGGGCTAAAATTAAAAGAGGAAAATGGTGGAAGGTAAACATGTCAATTACATAATAAATAGGAATAGCCTCTCTTCCCCAGGGCCCCTAACCATGCTACTCACACTTACTAGCTTTTTAAATGTAGTAAGAGGACTGACAGTGATCCATAAGGAAGAAAATTTATATACTTAGTATTCTTACACTATTTAAAAGAGTTCTTTTAACATTTATTTATTTTGAGAGAGAGAGAGAGAACAAGTGCAAGCAGGGGAAGGGGCAGAAAGAGAATTCCAAGCAGACTCTGTGCACTATCAGCACAGATCTCATGAACTGTGAGATCATGACCTGAGCCAAAATTAAGAGTTGGACGCTTAACCACCTCAGCCACCCAGGTGCCCCTAAAAGAATTTTTGATGGGAGTTTTTAAACTTATCTTTATAAATACCCGTTAAAACACTCGATGTCTAATTTTGCCCCAATTTGTTCCCTAAATGTGATTGTTGTGTTAATTCTAATGCAATGTAGAAAAGATGAAAAGGAAGTTACCTGTACTGCCATCAAAGCCTCCCACAGCATATAACAATCCATTTAATACAGCAGCCCCCAAAGTGCTTCTGCGGTCTCGCATGTTAGCAACACTGGTCCACTGATCTTTCACGGGGTCATAGGAATCTACAGTGCGGACTCTTAAGGAGCCATTAAAGCCACCAACAGCAAAAACGAGCCCAGCCATGTAGACCATCCCTGCAAGAGAAACCCAGCAGTTAACGATGAGTATGCAACCATACTCATACCATAGATAGACTACCATACTATCTAAAGGCTGCATTCCAGTAAGTCTATAGCTGTTGTCAGAATATAAGCTACTCTTAGGAGAATGCTGACTGAATAGAATTCTACTCATTAGCAAGAGTATCTAACCAATAAATTTTCCTCCTTTCTAAGATTATTAAAAAATCCAATGGTATGGGCTGACATATTATTCTGACTCTTGACTTTTTCAAATATTTATTTATAGACTTAAATACTGAGCCAAGAAGTTTGCCAACCACTTGTATACAGCTCCCATGGCTTTCAATTTTGGATCTTCTACTTTATATGTGTATCTTAATTTGCACAATATACTTCTGGTTTATCACAGTGCGATAAATCAGGGGACAGTAAATTACAGCCTGCAGGCTGATTATTTTTTGTAGAACCTATGAGCTGGGAAGGGGTTTTACATTTTTTAAAATTTATGTATTTATTTTGAAAGAAAGAGACACACACGAGAGGGGCAGAGACAGAGAATCCCAAGCAGGTTCTGCACTGTCAGCGTAGAACCTGATGAGGGACTTGAACTCACCAACCATGAGATCATGACCTGAGATGAAACCAAGAGTCGGACACTTAACCGACTGAGCCACCTAGGTGCCCTTACATTTTTTTAATGGTTGTAAAACCACCAAAAGAAAATTTTGTGACACGTAAAAAATTACATGAAATTCAAATTTCTGCATTCATAAGTCTTACACAGCCCCACCCATTCATTAATGTAGTATCTATGACTACTTTCACACGATAGTGGCACATGAGCTGTGACAAAAACCATATAACCCCCAGAGCCTAAAATACTCACTCTCTGGTCCCAAAGAAGTTCGCCGACCCTGGGCTAAAGAGAGGTTAGGGAATCCCTGGATGGAGAAGCCAAATTGCTAGCCTCTGGATCTCAACCACCTTTTCACTTTTCTAAGCTTTCTCCTGTGCTTCTCCTGATCTGAGAAGCCCCTCTCACCATCCACTGTGCTTTCTTCAAGTTTAAAGTCCTACTGAAAGTTCCACATTCTCTAGGAGGCCTTCCTCGAACCACTTGAGCCTGAAGAAATTACCTCTAGCTCCTGAACCCCTAGGGCAAATAATACTCTATACAGCGCATTTGAGGTTAATAAATCTTACTGAACCTGCATTATCATCACTTTAAATTGTTCAAAGTTTTATTTTTAAATTCTGTAGTGTTTATGTCACTGCTCAGATGAAGGCAGGCATTGTGCCTCACAGTTCTCTGAATCCAGCCGGGAGAACAGGAATCACCAGCTCTGTGTTGACCAGCTCAGTGTTTCCTATGATGGTGTCAGGCAAGCATACATCACTACCCCCGACTGTCTTACCCTCTGATGCTTCATCCCCAGCTCCCAAAATATTTAGGGATGTGTAGTCCTTCATATGGCATGAAGACTCCTACTGTTCAAATGAAGCTGCCCATGTTGGCAGCTCCCTGTCAGAGAAAGGAATGACTTCCCAGCCCCTGCTTCAATCAGGAAGTGAAAACTCAAGCTAGTTTCTGGTAAATCTTCAGAGTTTGAGGAGAGCTGTAGGCAGTGGACAATTTAAGTAGGCAGGGGACTAACAGATGCTAGAGAGTAACCCCTGGATTCCTGAGTGCCCTCAGTAGCAGAAAATGTGGTAGATCTCCTGGGAGGGTGGGGGGAGAGGCAGTGAGCAGTGAACACTGCAGGCAATATATTTCACCGTGAAAATGCCCTATATCCCAAATCATAAGGAGCACTGGGGAATGTTCACTGTGGAAATTTGGTCCATTTCAATGTTTTCTTTTCTCTACAAACAAAACAAAAATCTATCATTTCTTGGAGACAGTATAATATGCTTACCAAGTGGTAGGGTATAAATGACTCAATATATGAGTCCAAACACTCTGGGGTAGAGGTGGGTGAACTAAAAGAATTGATACTTGGGGCACCTGGGTGGCTCAGTTGGTTAAGTGTCTGACTTTGGCTCAGGTTGTGATCTTGGAATTCATGAGTTAGAGCCCCACGTCAGGCTCTGCACTGACTGCAGAGCCTGCTTGGGATTTTCTCTCTCTCTCTCTCTCTCTCTCTCTCTTTCTCTCTCTCTCTCTCTCCCTCCCTCCCTCCCTCCCTTCCTCCATCCCTCCCTCCGTCTCCCACTTGTGCACTCGCTTGCGTGCTCTCTCTCAAAATAAATAAACTTAAAAAATAAATAAAAGAACTGATATTCTTCACAGTTATAGGGAAGCAAAGCACCCAGACGTTTGAGTAATTTGGCCATAATTCCATAGTTAAAGGGCATCAACTCTAATCTAAAGTGGGTAGAGAAGCACACTGTACCTTCATGGGGACACAATGAAAGTAAAATTTACTCATGAACAGTAAACTTTGGAATGGACCCAGGCTAATGACTTATGGTGCAATAAAAAGGAAACTGAATCAAGAATCAGATATGAAGTAAGAAACCAGTTATAAGTATCACAGAAGACTCCAACAGTAACAATAAAGATAAAATACCTATGAATAAACTTGCCAAGAAACATGTAGAAGCATATGAAGAAAATGTTAAAAATCTACTAAAGAGGGGCACTTGGGTGGCTCAGTTAAGTGTCTGACTTCGGCTCAAGTCATGATCTCACGCTTTATGAGCTCGAGCACTGCGTCAGGCTCTGTGCTGACAGCTCAGAGCCTGGAGCCTGCTTCGATTTCTATGTCTCCCTCTCCCTCTGCCCCTCCCCCGCTCATGCTGTTTCTTTCTCTCAAAAATAAATAAAAACATTAAAAAAATTTTAATAAATAAAAAAATTAAAATCTGAAGAAAGAAGACAGGAGTCCCATCACCAGTCCCATCACATATTAAATTATAAACCACAGTAATTATAACAACAACTGTTCTGTTTTGATGCATAAATTGGCAAGACAAATCAACGGAACACAATATTTAGAATAAAACCAAGTAAATGTAGAAATTTAGTATATGATAAGGGCAGCACTTCAAATGAGTAGAAACAGCTAGGTTAGCCATTAGAAGTCTTTGAACAACCGGATACCATTAAAAAAACAAATTCTACATCTTACTTCTTATATCAAAATAAAGTCTAGATGTTTTTGATATGAATATAAAAAACAAAACTTTGAAAGTACTAGAAAAATTCGTATTTTAGAATATAATTTTGTTTTAGGGAAGAAACCTAACAGGTACCACCTTAACCAAGTGATTGAAGTTACTATCACCAGAAATACTCCATCTAATCATGAGAAAACATCACACCCAAAACTGAGAGACATTCTTCAGAATACCTGACCAAGTACTCTTCCAAAGAATCAAGGGCATGAAAAATATGGAAAGACTATGGAACTATTACAGAGGACTATCACAGAGGTCAGAGGAGACTAAGAAAATATGACAATTAAATACAATGTGGGATCCTGAAACAGAATAAGGACATTAATGAAAAAACTCATAAAATACGAAGTCTTGTAGTTTAGTTAACAGTAATATACTAACACTAATTTCTTAGTTTTGATAATTGTATCACAGTTGTGTAAGATAATAATATTAAGGAATAAATATATCAGAGCTCTTTGTAGCATCTTTGTAACTCTTCTGTAAGTGTAAAATTATTTCAACACAGAAGTAAATAATTTTTTTAACTTAAAAAAAATAAAAAACATGTTTATGTACATACACACACAGTTTTACAGTAAGGATTTTCTACACAAGAAATAAATCCTTAAGTCCAAAGGCAAAACTGTGATGTACAGGACTTCATAAAAAAGCAAAAATTTGGGGAGCTTGGGTGGCTCAATCAATTGAGCGTCTAACTCCTGATTTCTGCTCAGGTCATGATCTCACAATTCGTGGGATTGAGTCCCACTTGGGCTCTGCGCTGACAACATGAAGCCTGTTTGGGATTCTTGCTCTCCCTCTCTCTCTGCGATCCCCCTGCTTGTTCACACGCACACACACTCTCTCTCAAAATAAATAAACAAAAAAAATGGCAAAAATTTTACATGGCAAAAATAACACAGGTAAAATCAACAAAGATTAACACAAATATTCACACATGTGACAGTCAAAAATGATACTTTCCTTACCATATATCTGTCAAATCAATAAAATAATATAATAAGAAATGGCAAAAATCATAAACTGACAATTCAGAAAGATGTTTAACTTTCCTCATAATAAAAGAAGTATAAAGTAAGATAACATTTTTCACCTACCAGACTAGCAAAACTCTAAACATTTAATCACAAGATGTTGTTAGGAATGTAGGGAAATTGACACCTTCATATTTTACTATTAGTAGTAATAATTGGTAGTTCCTCTTAGGATACCCTTTGAATCAGTCATTACAGTTCTAGAGTTTTACACCCCACTAAAATATACTGGCATGTGTACGTAATAATGTATATATAAGGAATTCATTCTGGCATTGTTTATAATGTAAATTTAAAAACAATTTTTAATGTTCAATTAAAAATTCGCAAAAATTACACTCGATCCAGCCGGCCCCCCCCCCCCCCCAAAAATACTAAACAGCTCTTAAAGAATGAAGTAACTCTATGCTGACAGGTAACAATCACCAAGAAATACTGCTCAAGTACTGCCTTCCATTTTGCTATGGAAGCTATGAATTATGGATCCAAATTTGAGTCCCAGGAAGAATCCTTAGAGTTTACAACTGCCTATTCTGACTGCAGTTTTGGCTAAATAAGGTCTATTTCAACAAATGTTTATAAAGTGCATGCTTGGAAGTAGGCAACTTACTGTGGATTATGGCTAAGTCAGGAGTCTCTTAGAACTAAGGGTCCCACTCTAAAAAATTATTTTTCAGCACTTCAGCAAAGGTAACTAGGAAAATATCGACCAAATTGCTAAGCTATGCTGCTTTATATTAGAGAGTCAGAAAGGTATGTAAAGATGAAGACTGAGTGGCTGTTCCCAATAATGTCTTGGGACATTAAAGACACGTCTATTTTGGGGCACCTGATTGACTCAGTTGGCTAAGCCTCCAACTCTTGATTTCGGGTCAGGTCATGATCTCATAGTTCGTGGGTTTGAGCCCCACATCAGGCTCTGTGCTGACAGCATGGAGCCTGCTTGGGATTCTCTCTCTATTCTAATTAATAAAACAGGACCTCAGAGAGAAGCTCCCAATGACACAGCAGTAGAGAAATGACCATAATGCATCATGCTTACCTGCCCTACATCGCCTGGAAGGCAATTCTGCTACTTGGTGCCATCGCTCTTCTTTAAAGTCATAGCATTCCACACTTCGGATCGCCTTTGGTGCTTGGCCCCCAACTACCACCATCAGCTGGAGGGCAGAAATGTAAGCATTTGAATAAACAACTATTGCATTTTGGGGGGGATTTAAAATGTCTTACAAAGACATTGATGTGGAGAGTGTTAGGATGAAGATGGTGGGGTGAGCTGGGGAAAAACAACCACCTAATCAACACTTAATAAACATCAACAAAGGGGGCACATGTTAGAACTACAATTCTATTATCTAGCACATTTAGTCAAAAATAAGGATTTCAGAAACTAAAATAAGTTTCTGATCCTTCAAGCAAAAGCAGAATTAAAGCCAAAAAACAGCAGGCAGTCAGCACTGGCAAGGCTGCAGTACGTCATAGGGCTTGCTATAAACTAAACCCTGGCTTTGTAACGACCAGGGATTAGATCTCCACAATCCAGGAGTACAGATACAAGTGAAATTTATGTTAGTGGGTAGGTGAGATGAAAAGGATGGTAAGGTATTAAAAGAAACATGGAAGAAGGTGGGGGGAAAAAAACCTATTGAAAAAGGGGGAATAATTGAATTGGGAGTTCACAAGAGAGCACACATTCCTGTACCTCAAATAGAGATGCCACACAAATAATGGAGATGCTAGAAATCATAATGAATGAATGTACAATAACCTAGTGCTGAGAATAAACAAGGTCTACAAATTTCTTCATTTCAACTCAATCCAACAACTATTTACTAAGTGCCTGTCATCTATCTACACTTGTCCAGAACTAAGCTAGGTGTTATACACATAAGAAATATAAGACATAGTCTCTACCTCCCAAGAGCTTATAGATCTCACTAAGGAGACAAGACCCATGAAGTAATTCAAGAACAATATACATTTATTTATGACCAAAAAGGTATACGATTAGTATAGACATTAGTCACTAATGCTGATCAGAAAATGGAATGTTGCCATAATTTAATGAAAGCTTCCTGGAGGGAGTGGAACCTTGAGAGACAGATGGAATTTTGCAGTCACTGTGTTTGTCTTTTACTGAGTACAAACGGGCACTTTTTGGCAACAATGGAAACACAGCTGTCAAATCAGAAGAACATAAAAGTCAATGATGTCACATATGGAAAACTTTAAAGAATGGCAAGGACCTTAGGGGAAAGTTGAAATGATGATAGGAGAAAATAGATGTTCAAAGGAAATAAAAAAAATCAAAACAAACAGAAAGTGGAATGATTCATACATACAAAGAGGGGAGGTTTGCAACCTTGACTATGACCTACCTGTACTTAGAACTACAGAAAGACAGGTGCACAGAAAACAGGATTCCTTAGAGTAAATCCCAAGTTTCCAAAAAGAATCCTATTTTATTAACCGGAAGAGTTTAAGGAATTTTAAAGGTTTTAAAAAGAAGACTGAGCATAGACCAATTACACGATTTTCTTCAGATGTGTCATTTTTCTAATGTTGATGTAAATAAATAAAAGGAAGAATTAACAAAGAAAATCCACAATATTCTCTCCACATATTATGGAAGAGGAAAGAACAGGGAAGAAGGCAAGGTTGTAAAATCATAGAGGTAGAATAGACAGAAAGATCAACACCATATCCAGGTGTTTATATAAGATCGATCAGAATTTAAACTTCTAAACACTGTCTGGCAGTTAGGCAATAGTTAAGAGGCTTAGTTAACATCTCTGATAAAGATCAATCTAAAAAAATCTCCACACCTGAAAAACATAATCCAGTGAAGAAATGGGCAGAAGACATGAATGGACACTTCTCTAAAAAAGACATTCAGATGGCCAACAGACACATGAAAAGATGCTCAACGTCGCTCCTCATCAGGGAAATACAAATTAAAACCACACTCAGATACCACCTCACACAGGTCAGAGTGGCTAAAATGAACAAATCAGGAGACCATAGATGCTGGCGAGGATGTGGGGAAACGGGAACCCTCTTACACTGTTGGTGGGAATGCAAACTGGTGCAGCTGCTCTGGAAAACAGTGTGGAGGTTCCTCAAAAAATTAAACATAGATCTACCCTATGACCCAGCAACAGCACTGCCAGGAATTGACCCAAGGGATACAGGAGTGCTGATGCATAGGGGCACTTGTACCCCAATGTTTATAGCAGCACTTTCAACAATAGCCAAATTATGGAAAGAGCCTAAATGTCCATCAACTGACAACTGGGTAAAGAAGATGTGGTTTATATATACAATGGAATACTACTTGGCAAGGAGAAAGAACGAAATCTGCCCATTTGTAGCAAAGGGGATGGAACTGGAGAGTATTTGCTAAGTGAAATAAGTCAAGCAGAGAAAGACAGATACCATATGTTTTCACTCATATGTGGATCCTGAGAAACTTAACAGAAGACCAGAGGGGAGGGAAAGGGAGTAAAAAAAAAAATTTACAGAGAGGAAAGGAGGCAAACCATAAGAGAGTCTTAAATACTGAGAACTGAGGGTTGATGGGGGGTGGGGGAGAGGGGAAAGTGGGTGATGGGCATTGAGAAGGGCACCTGTTGGGATGAGCACTGGGTGTTGTATGGAAACCAATTTGACAATAAATTATACCTACTATCTATCTATCTATAGATAGATAGATATAGATATATATAGGAAATAAATCAAGCACATGTTGTTAATGTTCTAGAACAAGATTAAGTCTAAGTATAGTTATACATTTTGAAAACATTGTACTTCTCTATGCTTTGCTTACTTATTAAGGTGTTTGACATGTTCAAAAAAATTAACCAGGCTAATTTTTTAAGTCTATTCTAAATCATTTAAGGGGATTCCATTATTTTTATATTAAGAGTTGAAATATTTAAGGAAGATTAACTTATGAAGTTTATTGGCAATTATTTAATAAATCAAACATTTAAGAAAATGTAAAAAAAAAGAATAAAAAGTTTATTATTATTATTATTTACAAACCTCTAGCTATTCTACCACTGTTCAATAGAAATGTGATATATATAATGTGCATATCATTGTAAATTTTCTAGCAGCCACATTAAAAAGCATTAAAAGAAAAAAAAATCTCCAAAGGGAATATTTTTTTAAAAACCTTGAGAAACAATATGGGTTTATTAGATTTCATGATTCTTAAACTTTGAATCTCATGTTTTCCATGCAGTAGTTCACTTTTGCATATCAAAATAAGAATGGAAGAGAAAATGTACTACTGAGTACAGAGAATGCTAGTGTTATCTGTTCTGTACTCACCCACGTAAAATGGGGTGAGGATTTGGGACTCCAGGAATCAGAGAGAACAGGGACAAAGAATGTATAATGGGAACACAAGAGAGCAAGGATATTTGTATGACATCAAGAGACTGCACTAATAACCACTATGCTACTAACCATCAAAAGAGGTGCTCATGACTCTAACACTCCAGTTATTTGTAAAAGACATTTGATATCATTTGAGAAACACCAAACTAATTATGCTACTGCAAAGAAATAGAAAACTGGGAACACTTTTGGTATGGAAAAATTAAATGTGACATATTTAATGAAGGCAAGGGGTAGGGAGTTAAAAAAATTCAAGTGACCATCCTAAAATGTAGATCGGTTAAAACTTCATTTTTTTTCTTCACCTATTAAGTATTAGTTAGAAATTGCCTCCTGAAAACTCCAGTTTCATAATTTTCCAGTTGGAAATCTCAACACATATGCTGGGTAAAATACAGAAAAATAGATACACAGAACTAATGATAGCATTTGTTAAAAAAACAGATTCCAAAGTGAAAAAGAAGCCACAAAGTATAGTAGCAAACACACATAGTTTGTCACTATGATGTCCAAAGGCAAGAGCGCCTTACAAAATCCCAATACTGTTTACTGGAGATGCAAAACTAATGTCTGAGATATAAAAAGAATCATTCATGCAAATTTGTATGTATATATCAGAGCCTAATATAAAAAGTACTAAGTCACTGTCATGGTAGACATATTGCCAAAACATTACAAAAGTTTCCTTAGAACCACTACCGCATTTTGTCTGATTTTACTTATCATTACTATGAAATATGTAGGCATGAGAAATCAATCTTTGCTTCATTCTTACCTACTCAGAATTAATCTTGAATATAACCACTTGAAAACGCTGAAAGAGCATCCAACATAAGCACTTTTTCAAAAATATATGTAGATAAGTAAATTTTGAGAAGGGATCATGCAAATGCAAGGTCAAAGCAACAGTGGAGTTCACTACCATTTGCCATGTCTGCTGCCCCTCCTCCCTAGCCACCTGAGAAAGCACAATGAAACAGAACCTTCATGGACAGTATACCAACCACAAAAAAAAAAAAAAAAAGCTAAAGAATTGAGAAATCCAAAAGTATAATAGATTGGAAGGGCCATTCCAAAGCCATAGCCAGAAAAGCCCAGAAACAATATAAACTGAACAGATAATCACAACTCTACAAAAGAGAAAATAAAATACCTGATAAGATTTTACCAAGAACTCTTTAGAAAGTTTCCAAAAGTGACATGTTTATTTCAGAAATCAGAAGAGAGTTAGTTTTCACTCTAAAGGTCTTTGCAGGATAAAGACAGCAATGCTAAAGATGCCAGAAGAGGGGATATACAAATATGAAATGTTTAAAAAAGTATTAAAGATAAAACAAACCAGAAGGAAGCTGACAAAACTAGCATAAAATAGTAATTTAAATGGGCTAAGACTATGAACGCTTATTATAATTTTTAAGAACAAAAACTGACACCAAATAATATGGACAAATATGAAGTGATGAAGATTTATAAAGATGGCTATTTATAAAAGCAGGTAAAAGGGTATTTGGAAAATGTAAACATTTATAAAATCAGCAGACCCAGATGGCATGCATACTAAGATGTTAAGGGAACTAGCTAATGTACTTACTGAGCCACTTACAATTATTTTTGAAAAATCTTGGAGAACTGAGGAGAGATCAGAAAATTTAAAAACGGCAAATACCAATTCTCAAAACAGGGTAGGAAGTGAATGCCTTGTAAATACCTTCTAAGTGATAATAGTTCTGAGTAAAAATTTAGAATATTTTGAGAAAAGCATCCAAACCTCTAGGAGACAACAAAATGATGAGTAACACACAGAGGGATGTTAAAAAAAAAAAAAAAAAATCATGCCAAATTTGAGTCTATTTGATCCTGAATCTCACTGGACATTACAGGCCAAATTACTTATTTTTGGCTGAGATAAATTATCTCTGTTTAGATAATAAACATAATCATATGGACTGAAATTTTCTGCAAATGGACTATGTCAGTGAGTGGGTATTTCTAGCAAGGTATCACCAGGGAGAGTGCTGAGAGGTTCATTCTAGATTAAAATGTTTACTAATGATCTAGAAAAAGGAGTAAATAGCATACTGGCAAAATACACAGTTGGTTCTAAATTGAGAACTGATGTTAACACTGGGCAGAACAGAAAAACAGTATCGATAAAGATGTGAAGCAATTAAAAATGTAGATTCCAAAAATAAAACTTGAAAAAAACACTAAAAACATTAAGTGAAAGAATTTAAAAGACATAATTTAATGGCAAGGATAGAGTGGTAACTAAAGATGATATTAAAAAAAAACAATGGGTAACAGATTCTTATTTCTTAATCGATCATTGCCCCAAATGCATACAAGAGCTAAAAAATACATAAATAAAAGCATTACATTATGGATCATTCTGATTAGACCCTACACGAAATGACACATAAAGTGCTGGTCTTCCAGTACTGTGAAGATGAAAAATGAGTACAAGAAATTGCAAACAGAGACAGAAATGAGGGTTTTTTCTGAAAGGAAAATTAAATCAGTGAAACATACATGGCTTCAACTAAAAAGATAAAGGTAGAATATGAACCTTGACACAAGGGAAATATGAACACTGGAGATCTGGGAGGACATATGGTGAACCTTGCACTGATGGCTACATAGCAAGTGTGAGTGCACCGTCAAAGAGTATACAACAGGGAATAGGAAGGAAATGTACTGAACAGGCTATTCATCAGCTTTAACTCTAATATGTAATTCTGCGAAACTACAATTATTATCTATATACACAGCTTCCAGAGAAATCTTTTTACCTACTCTGATTTTCCTTTCTACTCTAACTGAAGCTAATGAGACTCAGAAGGGAAAAAGATCAGTTGCCTTCTGTTCCAGAACAGTGACATCATGCGGTTTATAAAGATTAAATGAACCAAACAATCCCCACCCTCTACAGACAAACCCAACAGGGAAGTTGAGTTATATACACTACAGTGAATTCCCAGGCACATAAAAATTCAGACGAGTAAAAGTATTAACAGCCTCACTATGGGCCTTTCAGATGAAATAATAAGTGTGAACAATAGATCCTACTTTGGGAAGGTTCATGGGTGTCCTCAGTCGGGTCCGGACACTCTTCATTAATATACGCTGCTCTGTCGGCAGCAAATGATACTTCATAGCTTCAATGAGGTAATCTTTGCAGGCACTGCTATTCTTGACCAATGCCTCCTCTTCAACCCTCTGTAAGAAGAGAGAAGACACACCCCATGAGGGGAACAACTATTTCATGATAAAACAGACAAAGCAACAGAGTAAAGAAGAGGGGAAAAAGCAGTAACTATCCTCTCTGGTTCAGTTCTTTCCCTTACAAAGGAACGTTTATAAATATCACCAAGAGAAAAATAAATGAAGCCCAAAAATGCTCAAGTATCTGGTGTGCAGAGAAAAACATACGTATGCAACAAAGAGAAGAACTACAATCAAAATTATATACCTCAACATCGGCTACAGAATAACCTTTAGATCATACTATATTTGCCTATTTCTTATCTTTAAACATCAAGCCAAAGAGTAAGAAAAGAATTTAGACAATGAGTTCTTCAGGTAGAGTAGGCAATACTAATAAGCTAAAGACAATTTTTCAAACACAAAAAGGCAAATAAAATATCCAGAAGAGGGACTCAAAATATTCTATAACAATGTGCCTACACCACAACTAAATCTTGTACCTGCTATTCCTGACCTCAAATGCAGGACAGGTTTTTCTGTTCATTTTCTTAATAGTGGAGTATCAATGATTATACAGATCACAATAAATAATGAGGCTTCAAGAAATCCTAAAATGCTCAGATTGAATCTCTTAATAAAGAAGGTTTCCTTGGATGGCTCCAATTATAAAAATGTTGAAATGTTCCAAGTAGGATACTAATAATAAAAAAATAAATTCAAAGTTGTTCAAAGACTGCTAAAGATCCATTTATTTCTACTTATTTCAAATAGGCTGGTTTTCCTCACCTTAGAAACAAAGACAGAAACCCAATGCATGCCACTATAATACTATGAAGTCGAATTCAATGGTATTTGGGTCGCATGTCAAAACTCCATTTCTGCAGGGCAATCAGAAGAAGCTATCAAAGGGAAAGCACAGAAGATGCAGAGCAGGGACACAGAGCCACAAGTGCATTTATTTATGTGTAAATTACCATAAATACTGCCTCGATAAGTTCTAGTATCTGCTTGCCCACATCAGAAGTGGGGAGAAGTAAATTCCAAGAATGGGGAGTGGTCTAAGTAAAGGAGCAGCTGCCGAGGACTGCAGGTGCCTTTATCATTCTCTGTCCTGCGCCCTGTGGTCTGCATTCTGCAGATGTTATCACCGTGTAACAGAGATCTCCATGCTGTCAGCCCAGTGACAAAGTGCTATGTGTATTCAGGTGTTGTGAATATGCTTTTACCTGAACTAAATATTCCCGAGGAAGCAAAGGTAACCGCACATGTTCCATCAGCCGTGCCATAAATTCCTGCCTTACATCCTTGTCATGGTTTACCCAAGCTATTACTGCTTCAAATACCTTGCAGAAAATGTGGGGAAAAGAAAATAAGTAATGAGTTATGTACCAAGGCATCTGAATAAAGTATGATGAAATTACATTTTGTATACAATTCTTGCTAAGACATTCAAGTTTAATACATGGCTCAGGGGCACCTGGGTGGCTCAGTACTTAAAAAGTTATCCAATCTATTTCTTTTTTTTTTTTTCATTTGACAGAAGTACTTTTTCCCCCTGCTTTATTGAAATATAATTGACAGATAACATTGTATAAGTTTAAAGTGTTCATTGATAGACTTCTACATTGTGAAATGATTGCCATCAAAGCTCTAGCTAACCCCTCCATCATGTCACATAATTACTTCTTTTTTTGTGTTGTGAACATTCAAGATCTATTCTCTTAGCAACTTTCAAATATATAATGCAGTTTTATTAACTATAATCACCATCCTATACATTCTCCAGAACTTATTCATCTTATAATGAGAAGTTTGTACCTCTTTGACCAACATCTCCCCATGTCTCTCATCCTCAACCCCATCTACCACCACTCTACTATGTTTTTGTGAGTTCAGTTTATTTAGATTCCACATATAAATGATACCATACAGTATTTGTCTTTCTCTGTCTTATTTCAATTAGCATAATACCTTCAAGGTCCACACATGTTGTCACAAATGGCAGTATTTCCTCTTTTCTCATGGTTGAATAATATTCCTGTATATGTGTGTGTGTGTGTGATACTTCCTTATGCATTCATCCACTGAGGGACAATAGGCTGTTTCCAAATCTTGGCTATTATGAATAATGCTGCAATAAATCAATGCACATGCGAGTGCAGATGTCTCTTCAAGATTCTGTTTTCATTTGCTTTGGCTATATACCCAGAAGTGGCATTGTTGGATCATATGGTAGTTCTATTATTAATGTTGTAAGTATTTTTAGTACTTTTATGTATCTAGTATTTTTCATTTGGTATTAACTAAGCACTTAACCAAATACATTATCTAATCTTCTTGAACTTAAGTGGTAGCTGTGATAATCAGATGATACGTGATCTAATTCACTGTTGATGACTTTTCTAATTTGAATTTGGTTCTATTTACTTGATTTAAATCTCAAGTCTCTTGCAATTCCTATCAAAATAACATCAGCATTCTTCACAGAGCTAGAACAAACAATCCTAACATTTAAATGGAACCAGAAAAGACCCCGAATAGCCAAAGCAATCTTGAAAAAGAAAACCAAAGCTGGAGGCATCACAACCCTTCAAGATGTATTACAAAGCTGTAATCATCAAGTCAGTAGGGTACTGGCATAAAAACACACTCAGATCAATGGAACAGAATAGAAAACCCAGAAATGGACCCACAAACGTATGGCCAACTAATCTTTGACAAAGCAGGAAAGAATATCCAATGGAATAAAGACTGTCTCTTCAGCAAATGGTACTGGGAAAACTGGACAGCGACATGCAGAAGAATGAACCTGGACCACTTTCTTCCACCATACACAAAAATAAACTCAAAATGGATGAAATACCCAAACATAAAATAGGAAGCCATCAAAACCCTCAAGGAGAGAGCAGGCAAAACCTCTTTGACCTTGGCCACAGGAACTTCTTACTCAACATGTCTCCGGAGGCAAGGGAAACAAAAGCAAAAATGAACTATTGGGACCTCATCAAAATAAAAAGCTTCTGCACAGCAAAGGAAACAATCAGCAAAACTAAAAGGCAACCAACCGACAGAATAGAAGATATTTGCAAATGACATATCAGATAAAGGGTTAGCATCCAAACTCTGTAAAGAATTTATCAAACTCAATACCCACAAAACAAATAATCCAGTGAAGACATGTGTAAAGGACACGAATAGACACTTCTCCAAAGAAGACATCCAGATGGCCAACTGACACATGAAGAAATGCTCAACATCACTCTTCATCAGGAAAATACAAATCAAAACAATGAGATACCACCTCACACCTGTCAGAATGGCAAATATTTAACAACTGAGGCAATGACAGATGTTGGCAAGGATGCTGAGAAAGAGGATCTCTTTTGCATTGCTGGTGGGAATGCAAACCGGTATAGGCACTCTGGAAAACAGTATGGGGGTTCCTCAAAAAATTAAAAATAGAACTACCCTATGACCCAGCAATTGCACTACTAGGTATTTTTCCAAGGGATACAGGTATGCTGTTTTGAAGGGTGCACATGCACCCCAATGTTTATAGCAGTGCTATAGACAGTAGTCAAAAGTTTGGAAAGAGCCCAAATGTCCATCGATGGATGAATGGATAAAGAAGATGTGGTATATATATACTATGGAGTATTACTCGGCAATCAAAAAGAATGAAATTTTGCCATTTGTAACTACATGGATGGAACTAGAGGGTATTATGCTAAGCAAAATTAGTCACAGAAAGACAAATATCATAAGGCTTCATTCATATGAGGAATTTAAGATACAAAACAGATGAACATAAGGGAAGGGAAGCAAAAATAATATAAAAACAGGGAGGGGGACAAAATATAAGAGACTCTTAATATAGAGAACAAACAAAGGGTTACTGTGGAGAGGTTGTTGGAGGGGGAGGATGGGCTAAATGGGTAAGGGGCATTAAGGAATCTACTCCTGAAATCATTGTTGCACTATATGCTAACTAATTTGGATGTAAATTAAAAACTAAATTAAAAAAATAAATTTCAAGTCTCTTTGGAATAAAGCACCCAAAATATTAAAGCAAAGTGATGTTGTGGGATGAAAATCATATACCCTTATAAACAACTATTTTTGGCGTTTCTTTAGATTTACAAATAGATGTGGACCATACACTTCTAAACTGAGGGTCTGCAAAATAGATGAACTTTCTTTTCTCACAATGGAATATATTAAAATCTAATATTTGAATTTTTTCAAAAAATGAAATAAGGTCATTACAAATTAACAACATATACCTATGAGAAAGCTAATAAGCTAATATGAAGACAATAATTGACTACATAATTTCCTTCCAGACTGATGAACACATAATGAATAATTTTTAAAGTGTTGTAGGAAATGCTTGATGATGATAGTTAAGTTGATTACCAGGAACAAAAAATATTTATTTTGATACAGGAAAAGAGAGAGAAATTAAAAATAATCTACATTATAATGAACATGCCTCCTTAATTTATTCGGTCAACAAGCACCTACCAAGTACCTCTATGTGTTGGCTGCTAGAAATAGAGGATCTTGTAAATTCTATCTACTATTTCTCAGCTCTGCTTTCTCTTCACCTGTTTCTACCATCCTGAATCAGATCCAACTACTCACTGGTTTGACTTCAACATCCTATCTGTCCCTCACCCCATTTCTGGGGTTTTGTTCATTCAGCATATCACCACTGTGACAGGTGGTCTCCAAACTGGTCCCCTAATAAAGCACCTCTCTCAGTATCCACATCTTATGCAGTAAACCTCCCACAGGGAATCTAAGCTGTCCCTGTGTAACAACAACAACAAAAAAAATTGCAGATGCAGCACTGTGTGACTTCTGAAGCTGGGTCATAAGAAGCTTTTCTCTTTCATTATGGTCTCTTGAAATGCTCATTTCAGGGGAAGCCAGATGTCATGTAAGAAGTCTGATTACTTGAGGGGCACCTGGATGGCTCAGTCAGTTAAGTAGCCAACTCTTGATTTCAGCTCAGGTCATGATCTCACGGTCCTTTGAGTTCAAACCCCACGTCAGGCTCTGCACTGACAGCATGGAGTCTGCTTGGAATTCTCCCTCTCCCTCTCTCCCTGTCCCTCCCCTATTCACTAATGCTCTCTCTCTCTCTTTCTCAAAATAAATAAACATTAAAAAAAAAATAAGTCTGATTACTTAAGATCAATCACCATGCTATGAGGAAACCAAGCTAGCCACAGAGAAGGAGGGTAGGGAAGGGGAGGGAGAAAGAGGTCAGAGGAAAGGGAGATACCAACCAAACTTCAGCCCAGGAGCCAGATAAGTGAATGAAGAAGCCATCGTGGATATCCTGGATGGATGTCCAGACGGACTAAAACCCCAGCTATACGGCTAATTTGGTATCATGCTGGTATCTCCAGATACTCAAGCCAAGCCAGCTGAAGCCCCAGACACTACAGACTGTTCCTATATGCCCTGAATTAATTCTGCCCACAGAATTGTGAGCATAATAAAATGGTTATTGTTTTGTGTCACTACACTTTGCAGTGGCTCGTTATGCAGCCGTGGAAAATCAAAACAACCTTCACGACATTTCTATAATATAGGTATTACCATGGCATTCTCCTACCATTTAAAACCCTTTAAAGGCTTTTTGTTACAAGGATGACGTCAAGTTTCTTTAATATGGCTGAGAAGATATTTTATGTCATCTTCCCATCTTATCTCCCAGCATTCTGCCATACATATTCCAAACTCTAATCACAAAGAACCAACCTAATACAATTATTCTTTCATGCCTTTTTTACATTTATGTATTGTACCTCTTCCTGGAATGCCCTTCCCATTCCCACCCATCCCGACTTCCCTGGAAAACTCATAAACATTTTTAAAAACTTGGATCATAACTTTGAGAACAAGCTGATCTTGTTCCCATCCCTGGAATGATGTAATGTTCCTAAGTACCCTCTACAGCATTCTGTAGTCATCCATTTACCCCGCTGGTTGTCCCTCCAGTGGAGTAAAGAGTTCTATTTTGTTAGTATTGCCGTATCTGGGACTCCGTGACAGTGTCTGGTACAAAGTAGGCACTCAATATGCATCTGTATGCGTCTGAATAGTGATGTTTTCCTCTCCCCTGTATTTCTAAAGTGCTAAGATTATACATCTAACAACCATTTACTGCAAGTTTTTTCATATGGTATAGTAAATACGTCTTTTGGTGCCCAGGCAGGATGAATATCCTTCAGGAATAAAGCTAAATTTCATACAACTTTAAATGTAAAGCATCAAGGGGGGCGCCTGGGTGGCTGAGCTTGTTTAAGCACCTGACTCTTGATTTCGGCTCAGGTCATGGTCTCACAGTTCGAGAGTTTGAATCCTGCATCAGACTCTGCACTGACAGTGCGGAGTCTGCTTGGAATTCTCTCTCTCCCTCTCTCTGCCCCTCCCCTGCTCATGCGCATGTGCTCTCTCTCTCAAAATAAATAAACTTAAAAAAAAAAGTTTAAATCTTTTTTTTTAAATGTTTTATTTATTCTTGAGAGAGAGAGAGAGACAGAGCATGAGTGGTAGAGAGGCAGAGCAAGAGAGGGACACAGAATCAGAAGCAGTCTCCAGGCTCTGAGCTGTCAGCACAGAGCCCAGTGGAGCGCTTGAACTCACAATCTGTGAGATCATGACCTGAGCTGAAGTCAGATGCTCAACCAACTGAGCCCCTAGGCACCCCTTTAAAAAACGTTTTAAATGTAAAGCATCGAAAGAAAGAAAGTTTCACTTCTTTCAAACTCAGTATGTTCACAAGCTTTTGTGCCGATTCCCATAGGATACAACACCTATCCAAAGAATAAAACTCACTAAGAGAAGATTCTTCATCAATAGGAAAGGTACAGGTGGCTGACATAGGCAGCTCAAAATGTGGAGAAATGGGAGGCTACAACCAGACAAAGCAGTTGCACAGTGCTCTGGAAGGGAGGAGGGGAGCACTGGGCCGGGCAGAGTATAAGTAGTAGGAGATCAATCTAAAGAGCATGGTCACGAATGTTCAGTCTAGAACAAGCTAAACTTTATTAGCCCTGGTAACTTCCACCAACACACATGATGGTGAAATTACTTTGGTCTGAGAAATACTGCATTTAGATCACAATGTGGGAAGAAACCTAGCACCCATAAGGGCTTATTTCAGTTTAATATGTTCAAGCTCTTGCTGTGGGGTCAAGTACAAAACTCTAATGTCTAGCAATTTAGGGAACTTCCTATGGAGTGAAGAAACACACCAATTTGCACAGATAATCAACAAGTTGACCGAGTTTTTTTTTTTGTTTTTTTTTTTTTATTTTTTTTTTTTTCAACGTTTATTTATTTTTGGGACAGAGAGAGACAGAGCATGAACGGGGGAGGGGCAGAGAGAGAGGGAGACACAGAATCGGAAACAGGCTCCAGGCTCTGAGCCATCAGCCCAGAGCCTGACGTGGGGCTCGAACTCACGGACCGCGAGATCGTGACCTGGCTGAAGTCGGACGCTTAACCGACTGCGCCACCCAGGCGCCCCAAGTTGACCGAGTTTTTAATACCTTACAGATCAAAGGTCACTGGCTATCACTACACATATAGGATTACAAAGTTACAAAGCAAAGTGAAATAAAGAAAGGAAAAATATTACATCACTATATACTAGGAAAAAAAATGTTTCCTTACCTTCTCTTCTGAAGAAATGGTAAGTTTGTCACTTGAGATTAAGCTGCACACTTGTTCAATGCCAAGATTGAGAAATTCTTCACTAAGGACAACATCTGCAAAATGCTGCTCTGTTTGGAGGTTAAAAAATAAAATCCATTAACACCAACATTCCATTATCCAGCTTCAAGCTGCTTTAAAAAAGAAGAGGTTTTTCTAAATCTAACCTAAGAATGAGAAGAACAACTTACTTCTTCAAAGCAAGAACAAAGCCCAAACAAACTCACCTGGAGAAGTGGTCTCTACTTGAATAACAAAGCAGAAGCATGAGCAGAAAGGCTGCCTTATCACATACTCAGCTGAATCACTTGTGTTTTATGTTGGTATTTTAAACATGTATTCCTTACACAGTAATAAGACTACCAGTATTGAAATCAGTAAAACCTTTTGATTACATGAATCAGAAAAATATATGGCATTATATACTAACACATTTGAATGTATTATGTAAAACATTAGAGGGTTCCAGAACATAATGGAGGAAGGATGGAAACCTGCTTTACTTGAAAACTTTAAACAAAGAAATTTTAAATGCCAGTTTGAATATATGATCATCATTTAAAAAACAGAATTGATTTATAATATAGATAACTCTGGATTCTATGGCAGTTTATCTGGGGATGAAATCACACTATTTTTTACTTTCAACCCCTTTCCAAAAACTAGTAAAATTAGTAATTCTTAAAATACTAAAAAAACCTTTCTTTGATTTCAATGATAAAATATTCCCACTTCTCCAAAGGGGGCAAAAAAACCTATTAGTATAATCAATGACTTTACAACTTTAAGAATAAATCATCTACAAAGTAACCTTTCCTGAAACTCCAGCTCTCATTTATAAGACATGAGCTCACAAGGAAATGTGGCACTTTGGAGTCAGACACACCAAGGTTAAATCAGAGCTCTGTCACGTACTAACTTGGAAAACCTTGGGCAAGTTATGACATTTCTCTAAGCCTTGGTTTCCTCATCTATAAAAGGAGAATAATAATACCTTACGTAATAAGACTGCTGTGAGGATTAAATGAACTAAGCATCTAGCATTGTGGCACAGTAGAGAGTAAGGATTTAATAATATAGCTCTTAAGTGTATTGTAATCCCTAAGTTCCAAGGTAAACCTAGGTATTTTCTAGGTCTTCACAATTAACCATATTCTAATAGTAATTTTGTTAAAAGGCTTCCTTAGGTGAAATAAAGACTTATCTCAAATGTATTTCAACATACCACAGAAACGATTAGTTGGCTTCCCTTTCAGAAACACTTCAAAATCTGGATTTACATAAACCCTATAACTATTCACTTTACAAAAGATTCCTTACAAAATCACTTTAAAAATGATAAGCAGCTCTAGGATAATTATAAAATGATGTGGATTTACAAAAATCTGACACACAATTTTTCTCTGTTGGAAAAAGTTTATTTTATCTTTTTAATTTATTATTAGAGTTAACAATACTAATATTAGTTTCAGGTGTATAACACAGTGATTCAACAATTCTATACATTATGCAGTACTCACCAAGTATAGTTACCATCTGTCATCATGCAGTTATTACACTATTACTGAGCATATTTCCAATTTGAACTTTTCATCCCTATGACTTATTTATTTTGTAACTGCAAGTTTGTATCTCTTAATCCCCTTCAACTATTTCACCCATCCATCTATCTTTTTACCTCTGGCAACCACCAGTTTGTTCTCTGTATTCAAGAGACTGTTTCCAGACTTATGTGTGTGGATTTTGTGTTTTTTAGATTCTGTATGTTAAGTGAAATCATATGGTTTTTGTTTTTCTCTGAGAAAGGTCCATCCATATTATTGCAAATGGCAAGATTTCATTCTTTTCCATGGCTGAGTCACATTCATTGTATCCATATACTACTTGTTCTTTATCCATTCATGTATCAATAGATACTTGGGCTGCTTCCATATCTTGGCTATTGTAAATAGTGCTGCAATAAACATGGGGGGGGCATATAGTTTTGTTTTGCCACAATAAACCTAAGGTTGCATATATCTTTTCAAATTAGTGGTTCGTTTTCTTTAGGTAAATATCCAGCAGTGGAATTACTGGATCAAACATTTCTATCTTTAATTTTTCAGAAACCTCCCTACTGTTTTCCACAGTGGCTGCAACTGTTTACATTCCCACCAGCGTGCACTCAAAACACCTTTTCTCCACATCCTTGCCAACATTTGCGTTTCATTTCTTTTCTTTTTAATACTAGTCATTGTGACCAGTGTGAGACGTTATCTCTTCATGGTTTTGATTTGTATTTCCCTGATGATTAGTGATGTCGAACAAGCACCTTTTTATGTGTCCGTTGGCTATCTGTATGCCTTCTTTGGAAAACTGCCTATTCAGGTCCTCTGTCCATTTTTAAAACAGATTATTTGGTTTTTTTGTTACAGAGTTGTAGGAGTTATTTTTTTTTTTGTTTATTTATTTATTTTGAGAGACAGAGAGAGAAAAAGAGAGAGAGAGCAAGCAAGCAGGGGAGGGGCAGAGAGAGAGGAAGAGAGAGAATCCTAAGCAGGGTCTGCACCATCAACGCAGAACCTGACACTGGGCTTGAACTCACAAACTGCGAGATCATAACCTGAGCTGCAGTCAGAAGTCAGACATTTAACTGACTGAGCCCCCAGGTGTTCCATGAGTTCTTTATATGTTTTTCATATTAACCCTTTATAGGATACAGTATTTGCCAACATCTTCTCCCATTCAGTAGGTTGCCATTCTTTTTTTTTTTTTTTTTATGGTTTCTCTCACTGTGTAAATGTTTTTAGTTTGATGTAATTCTGGTATTTCATTTTTGCTTTTGTTTCTCCTTGTCTGAGAAGACATATCCAGAAAAACGTTGTGAAAGCTGATGTCAAAGAGATTATTGTTTATGTTTTCTTTTAGGAGTTTTACAGTTTCAGGCCTTACATTTAGTTCTTTAATCCATTTTGAGTTTACTTTTGTGTATGGCTTAATGAAATTCCAGTTACACTCTTTTGCATGTAACTGTCCAGTTTTCCCAGCACCATTTATCAAAAAGACTATCTTTTCCCTAATGTATATTCTTGCCTCCTTTGTCATAGATTAATCGACCATGTTATTTTGGGGCTCTCAATTCTGTTCCATTGGCCTAAATATCAATTTTTATGCCAGTACTGCCCTCTTTTGATTATTATACTTTTGTAATATAGTTTGAAATGAGAAAGTGTGATGCCTCCATTTTTGTTCTTTTTTTCCAGTCTGAAACCATAGTTTATTTTTAATGTAGCTAGAAATCCAATAACTGTATATTTTTTTTTCCACTTTTTTTTTTTTGTTTTTTTTTTTTAATTTTATTTTTGGGACAGAGAGAGACAGAGCATGAACGGGGGAGGGGCAGAGAGAGAGGGAGACACAGAATCGGAAACAGGCTCCAGGCTCTGAGCTGTCAGCACAGAGCCCGACGCGGGGCTCGAACTCCCGGACCGCGAGATCGTGACCTGGCTGAAGTCGGACGCTTAACCGACTGCGCCACCCAGGTGCCCCAATAACTGTATATTTTTAAGCAGAAAAAAACTCCTTTACTTTTCTTTCTTTCAGCATTGCTAGCATAAGAAAAAAAACACTTCTGGTTTAGAAATGATACTGAGTGTCTATGAAAATGAAGGTACTTCGTATTTGTGGAAATTAAAAGCACAGGACACATTTTCAGAAGACCACAAGTTTTACTTTTACCCCTTTACGGTAATATTTGAAATGTTAGAATGTACTTAGCTAATATATAATTAAGTAAATTAAATAAGGAGCCCCAAAAGGAACCGGTCTTCTTGAGTTATTCACAGCACACATTAGAAATTTTTAGAGAGAACACACATTAACAACAACAAAAAAACACTGACAAGCCCAAATGCAAGTTTATATGCTGAGTATTTTTAAAGGGTTTAAAAAGCATGTTAGCAGACAGCCTTTTCTCACTTATACAACAGATGCATTTCTATCTGCTTGTGCACAGCAAAGGGTGAGAACCTGAATCAACTTACTTATGACTTCAGAAGTATGCTATTTCAGAAATGTATTCCATGGAATTTTATTCACTGCTCCTATCACTGTCTCTTCAAATAAGCAAAGTACAGAGGCTTTTATCCCTTGAAACTGTTTTTAAACATCAGCACTTTAAATTGAAAGATAGGAGGAAACTTAGCAATTCCTGGTACTGCGCCTGGACTTACTCTTAATAAATGTAAGAAGTGAATTGTGCAACAGAAAATCTATCATTTCTTTATTCTTGGAGGAGAAGGAGGGAGAAACAGGAGAGACAGAGGTATGGTGTAATATTTAAGAGCTGAATAGGAGCACAATGACTCATAATACCATCAACTCCACATTGAAGAACCATGGAACTCATCAATTTTATAATTCATGCTGGACCACAAGTTTGGTTCCCTTCTATGTATATCAATGAATTCAAACCTCACGCTCTCCAAAATATGAAGATGAATAATGGAAGATAAACTCCAACTATAACAGATATTTCCTAAGTAGAAGACTAAACACCAAAGGGAATCCCTCTTAGAGAGCCAAAGCTTAAAAGACTCTTAAAAACTGAGAACAAACTGAGGGTTGATGGGGGGTGGGAGGGAGGGGAGGGTGGGTGATGGGTATTGAGGAGGGCACCTTTTGGGATGAGCACTGGGTGTTGTATGGAAACCAATTTGACAATAAGTTTCATATATTGAAAAACAAAAAAAAAAACAAAGGGAATCCCTCTTTCCAACATCTTTTGATATGGTAACATTTCACTGAGGGGGAAACCTAACACTTAACTATGAAATCTTTTGGTCAAGTAAGAAATTACAACTGCTTACGTAATCACTATATGTATTACATATTAAATTAAACCCAGCATTACCTATGCTTGCATAATTATGCTGTGAATGATGATAGCGGTGATGATGCCACCAAAAAAAAGGACTACTTTTAACCCCAAAAAAGAGTAAGGGTGGGCGGCAGGGGAGGGGAGGTGACAACAAGTAGAGAGCACACCAAGAGATGGGCATTTTCTGACCAGGAAAGGTCATTCTAAACACAGAAATCTAAAAAGAAAAGTATTCCCCTGTGTGGAAATAATGTGAAACATTTATTTTCTGTATCAGACAAGAACACAACTAAGAAATCCAACCCTACTGCAGCATTATAAAAATGATGCCCTCACCAGTGTAAGCGTAAATGCACCTGCACAAGGGCAACGCCACATAAAGGGAGCAAGGTTGCTGCTGTTCTGCCAGTACTTCCGGCCCGTACCCAGGTCCTACTGCAATACTGGTGGTCCCAATGGTTTCATTGAAATAAATCATGTTTAAAAAATAAAGCACTTAAAAAGACAAGTCAAAATGCCTCAGTAATCATATATCCAACTCAAACTGCATCTATTTAAATGTTATATTTGCCTCCTGCTAATAAACCTCTATTTCACACAAGCTGAGCAGTCAATCTTCCATACTGAAAAGTATCTTCCTTGCCCAATTAACCCAAAGGGAAAAAACTGAAATCATTAGTAAAGAAAAATGTAGGGGTTAACACACGCTTTTAATATGTTTTAAAATATTTTTAAGGTTGAAAAAGTGTTTGAAGTTTGTAATTCCCAGTAGGAAATCATTATCTGAATGAACCCCCTAATGGCAAGCCACTGTAAAATGTTTCACTTGCGTGAGAGGCAGAAGGGTAGGGATTATCTTCACAGCACCCCAGCTTTCTCCATGAGAAGGTCAGAGGGACGCCGACTCCTTCTCCTCCAGGGTTTGTATTACTGCAACATCCAATAGATGGTCTACATTGCTTTTCCTTCAGCAAGGGCTTTATTTGTCAGAAGGGCATTATGCCTGACCTCCAAATTTGGCTGACGATTTACCCATGAGATTCATAACATTTGGGTTGCTCTGATATCCAGACATATTTGCTGGGTTCTGGGCCACATCCTTGAAGGCCACCATAACTTCTGGATACTACATGGCTTCTGGGTCACTGAGAATTTCATGGAGCCCAGGCATTCCTGCCATTCCAGGCATTCCTTGAGGAAAATTACCAGGCATTAAGAAGAAAGTTGTCTGGGAAAGAGCCATAGTGAGCTCCTGATTGTCCTCTGGCTTCTTCCTCCCTCTGGGCTCTCTCATGTTCTTCCAGAGCCTTCTTAACCCTTTCTATTCTTTCTTTGATCTCTTGCTCTTTCAGTTTTTGCTCATACTTTGTTCAATATTCAGCAATTTTCTGGGCCCTTGGTTGAATTTCTTTCAGCATTGCACTAGCATCTTCATCATAATCCAGTTTACAAGTAAGGGCAAGATCATGTAGTCCAGAGGTCTGTGGTGCTTTCCCTCACCACTTGTAAGACTGAGCTGAATCAGGATTTATTTCAATAGCTCTATCACAGTCTCGGATGGCAGCATTTGGCTTCTGTAATTTGATGAAGACACTGGCTCTCTTGGCATACAGAACAGCCAAGCGAGGATTCAGCTTGATGGCATCTGTGAACAAGTCAGTGGCTTTCTGTAGTTCACCATCATTCAGGGCATCAATGGCAGCCACTGTTCTATCATTTGCCTGATCCATCATTTCCTCAGTTATCTCTATATTTTCATCCCCCATTTCTTGAGGGGCATCAGTATCCAGTTCAATCACACCACCATTGTCAATTTCTAGATCATTTTCCTCACTTGAAGGTTCATCTGTCTTTGTTTTTCTCTGCCTTCTCACTGTGTTTTCTTCCTTGATATGGTCTTCTCATTTAGTTTTATGGGTAGCAGGTACTCCACTCACTCATGGAAAACACATTTCCTCAGTGTGTAGAACCCTCGGGTCCTGCTTACACATTTTCACAAAGGCCCCAAAGCTTCCTCACTTTGCGGGGTCCATGGTCCAAAGGTGGCAGGCGGTGGGCACGACTAAGGTTGTGGCTGATTCCAGGCGTGGGTACTAGCTCTGCATGACCATGTGGAAGGAAGCTGTTCTTTCTTAAGAAGGATTGCTTTGGCTATTTGGAGTCCTTTGTGATTCCATAAAATTTTTAGGAATTTTTTTTTTCTATTTGTTGAACAATAACCACTGGCATTCTGATACGGACTGTACTGAATCTATAGGTAGCTTTGGATGGTATGGACATTTTGATAATATTAATTCTTCTGATTCATGAACACAGGATGTCATTCCATTTATTTGTATCTTTTTCAATTTCTTTCATCTAAGTCTTGCAGTTTTCAATGTACAGATCTTTCACGTCTTTGGTTAAATTTATTCCTAAGTATTTTGTTGTTTTTGATGCTATTACAAATGGGATTGTTTATCTGTTTTTCAGATATTTCATTGTTAGCATACAGAAAGTCAAGTTTGTGTGTTGATTTTGTATCACATAACTTCACTGAATTTGTTGATTAGTTGATAAGTTTTTTTTTTTTTGATGGAATCTTAGGATTTTCTATATATATGAGATCATATCATCTGCAAAGACAATTTTACTTCTTCATTTCCAATTCAATGCCTGTTATTTCTCTCTCTTGCCTGATTGCTTGGCTAGGACTTCCAGTACTATGGTGAATAGGAGTGGTAAGAGTGGGCATCCTTGTCTTGTTCCTGATCTTGAAGGAAAACTTTTCAGCTCTTTCACTGCTGAGTATGATGTTAGCTATGTGTTTGTCATACATGACCTTTACTATATTAAGGTTTAATATATTAAGGTATGCTCCTTCTATACCTAATTTGTTGAGAGTTTGTCTCATGGAAGGATGCTGTATTTTGTCAAATACTTTTTCAGCATCTGAGATGATCACATAATTTTTATCCTTCATTCTATTCATGTGTTGTACCACATGTATTGATTTGCAGATGTTGAACTATGTTTGAATCCTCTGGATAAATCTCATTTGATCATGATGTATGATTCTTCTAATGAGCTGTTGAAATAAGTTTGCTAATATTTCAATGGGAACTTTTGCATCTATATTCATCAGTGATATCGGGCTACAACTTTCTCATTCTCTGGAAGAACATGAGAGAGCCCAGAGGAAGGAAAAAGCCAGAGGACAATCAGGAGCTCACTATGGCTCTTTCCCAGGTGGCTTTCCTCAGAATGCCTGGAAGAACAGGAATGCCTGGGCTCAATGAAATTCTCAGACAGTATTCTCAGATAATGTCCTTATCTGGCTTTGGTAGTTTTAACCCTTGCAAAATGAGTTTGGGAATATTCCCTCCTCTTCTATGTTTTGGAAGAATTGGAGGATTAGTGTTAATTCTTTAAATGTTTGATAGCATTCTTCAGTGAAGCCATATGGTCATGGACTTTTCTTTTGGGGAGTTTTTGATTACTGATTTGTCTTTGATTTTTGACTGCTTTATTATAATGTGTCTTGAAGAAAATTTCTTTAAGTTGATTTTGTTTGGTGTCCTACAAAAGCTTCGTGAACTTAAATTAAATATCCAAATCTTCATCCAGATTCGGGTAGTTCTCAGCCATTATTTCCTTAAATAAACTTTCTGCCCCTTCTCCCTTTCTTCTCCTTCTCAACTACAGTGATTCACCAGTTGGTCCTTTTGATGGTCTCTCATAGATCATGTATTCTTGCATTCTTTTTCCCTTGTTCTCCTCAGACTAGTTTCAAACTTCCTGTCTTCAATTTCATGGATTCTTTCTTCTGCTTGATCAAGTCTGTTGTTGTTGCTCTCCACTGCATTTTTCATTTCATTCACTGAATTCTTTAGCTCCAAAACTTTTTTTTATGATTTCTTTTTGTTAAACTTTTCATTTTACTCATGTATTGTTTTCCTGAAATCACTGGATTATCTGTGTTTTCTTGTAGCTCATTGAGTTTTCTTAAAACAGCTACTTTGAATTCTTTATCAGGAAAATCACAGATCTCAATGTTTTTGGGTTTGGTTATGGGAAGATTGCTATAATCTTTTGGTGGTGTCACGTTATCTTGATTTTTCATGTTTCTTGGCATTGTGTACTGCTGTCTTTACATCTGAAGTAGCAATCATCTCCTCCAATCTTTACTGGCATAATACCTTCCTTCAGCCCTGCTAGAGATTCCGAGGATAATCTTAAAAGCAAAAAAGGGAGGGGGGGGAACCTTGTAACACACAAGGGAGTTCCCATAAGGCTATCAAGGAGATTTCTCAGCAAAAACCGTATGGGCTAGGAGAGAGTGGGATGATCTATTCAAGGTGCTGAGAGAAAATAAACAAAAAAAACCCTGCCAACCAAGAATATTTGGCAAAGTTGTCCTTCATAAATGTAGGAGAAATACTTTCCCAGATAAAAAAGCTAAGGTAATTCACCATCACTAGACCTGCCTTAGTAATGCTGACAGGGGTGCCTGGGTGGCTCAGTCAGTTAGTTGAGTGTCCGACTTTGACTCAGGTCATGATCTTGTAGTTCGTGAGTTAGAGCCTTGCATCAGGCTCTGTGCTGACAGCTCGGAGCCTAGAGTCTGCTTCAGATTCTGTGTCTCTCTCTCTCTCTCTCTCTCTGCCCACCCTACCCTCCGATAGTGCGCTCTCTCTCTCCCTCTCCCAAAAATAAATAAACTTTAAAAAAAAGAAACGTTGACAGGAGTTCATCAAGCTTAAATGAAAAGATCCTAATTATTAGTAATATGAAAACATATGGAAATATGCAACACTTTGTTCATGGATAGATACAGAATATTTGTTGTTGGGGGTGGTGGGGCAAAAACAAGGGATGTCTTATGCCACTGTGATAAAAAAAAAATGTTTCAGGGGCACCTGGGTGGCTCAGTGGGTTAAGCATCTGACTCTTAATTTTGGTTCAGAGCATGATGCCGCAGTGTGTGGGTTTGAGCCCTGCATCAGTCTCTGCACTGACAGCGTGGAGCCTGATTGAGATTTTCTCTCTCTCTCTCTCTCTCTCTCTCCCTGCCCCTCACCTGCTTGTGCTCTTTCTTTCAAATTAAACTTCAAAAAAAAAAAAAAGGTTTTTAATCATATGAAAATATTAATGATTAAAAGTTTTAAAACAAAGAAAAAAACCCCAAAATATTCCCAAACTAGGCCTAGTTTTCTTCCCCAATAAGAAACAAAAGCATTGCTATAGACAATCGATGTATTTTACTGTCTTGACTTCAGTGGACAAATGCTGTCCTAAGAAAAAAACAATTGCTTACCCTCCTCATCCTGGGCCACTGCCCCACTTTGCTGGCCTTTATGCCAAACTTCTTCAGGGCAGATCTTAATAATGAAGCCTCTGTATTCTGATTCACACTCACGTCTTTATCTGTTGTAACACAGCCTTTGGCCCATCCTTCTTCCCCTGAATTTGTTCTTTGGAAGTCCTTTTCTTGAGATTAAAACTTCTCAACCCCTGCACAGTGTTTAACCCTAAGGTCACTCTCTCCCAGTTTGGATTCTATTAATACTTTTTTGAAAAAAATTTTTAAAAGATTTTATTTTTTTAAGTAATCTCTATACCCAACATGTGAGTTCAAGCCTGAACTCATAACCCCAAGAACAAGAGTCACATGCTCTACGAACTGAGCCAGCCAGGTGCCCCTCTAATCTTTCTGATCACTCAGTCTGTCTCCTTCAGCTCCCTAAAACTGGCTATTACTTACAGTTCTGACTGCCCTGAGCCCTCTTTTCATTCTCTGCTTCTTCTCCCTTAAGTATCTTATCCACATTTTTGTGTCCCAGTTATCTTTAACTAGCACTCCAGTATGGTTGCTCCCAGATCCAACCTCTCTCCCCAAACTCAATATTTGAATTTCCAGCTGTTAGTCTCCACATGATCTCCATCATGGCTCTTTTAAACAGACAGATCCACCCCTTACTGTGTACCCAGCAATACACATAAGCAGTCCTCTAAAACCCTCACTTTATTCACCACTTTAGGCCACTTACAATGGCCTGCTTTGAGCTGTACGGTCTTAATTTTTCATCATTGTGCATTTTTCTACTCCTTGGCTGGATTCTTGGCTAGGTCTGATTATCTCCTCAAAATAAATCAAGGTCTTCTACTAGCCTGCTGTCTTTGCTTATTGCTAATAAACTTGCCCAGTGGGATAACTTCTAAAATTGATAGTGCATTTCACTGTTCATTCTCCCTTAAGCAATCAAGACTAAGACCCACCTACACCTCAAACAGGGTCAGTACCTTCCTCCAAACACCTGCTTGCTCTCCTGTACTCCTTTTGTGTCTTAATGGCTCTCCTACCCACACTGATTCCAAGGCTAAATGAAATCTCAGTTGATTCCTCACTCCCTTTTCTCTCTTTTTTATTACAGTAAAACATATAACATAAAATTTAGCATCTTAACCATGTTTAAGTATACAGTTCAGTAGTTTTAAGTACACTTAGATTGTTATGAAACAGATCTCCACAACTTTTTCATCTTGAAAATATGCACTCTATAGCCATTAAAGAACTCCCCTTTTCCCCCTTGTACATCCCTTCCTTCCTTTAAACCTGAAAATAAATTGTTTCACAAATCCTATGGATTCTTTCTCTGTAATGCCATAGAAAATCATAAGATTTAGTGGGGTAAGGGATCTGAAAAGTCCCCAGACACAACTTTTATTATGTCAGGGTAATCTCTAAAACTTTTATATTCAGTGGATATCTGGTATAGTTCACAGATATCAGCAGACCTCAAGGCATTCACACCATTCTTGAACACTGACTGTAAGTGGAAGTTCTGCTTTATGTTGAACTAAAATATTTTTCCCTCTGATTCTGTAGCACTGATTCTAACTCTGCCCACCACAGAACAAGATTATTCTCTCTTGCCCATGAAATTCCTTCAGACTTTTACAGAGCATTATATTCTCCCAAATTTCCCTCCCAAGGTCTGTAACTCTTAAGTCTTTCAAGCATTCCTTGTATAATATCATTTGGGGTCTTCGGTTTGTCAGTCTCTCTCAAAATATGTAACCTGAAAATGAACTCAATTTCACAGATACGGTCCGACCCGGGAAGAACAGAATGAGATAATCACCGTACATCTTTCCAGACACAGTTACAGTACTGTTATTGAATACACTATCAACTAAAACCCTAACATCTTTGGATTGGTTTGGCTAATACAAACCTAATACTTGTCATTAAGCCAATATAAGAAATTCTTTCTTTTCACTGAATGAATTCTGATTCAGCTTGCTGCACCTCAGCAAGGTAAGGTACTAATTAACAGCTACTGCAAACTGGAAATATGCACACACTAAAATGCATTCACAAAATATTTATTTAAAATGTAATGCTAAAGGGCAGATCACGTCAGAGTTTAGTGTGTTTCCTTTACTCACATCCAGGGTTAGTTTCCACATCCCCAATCTTGCTTCAGTCACCTCCTCTCTATCTTCATTACCATGGTTCTCTGTTGCCAACTTCAACTATTGTTTCCAATCCTTTCACTGACATGCTGACAGATTACTCTTGTTTAACAGCACAGAGCTTTCACTGTGACTTCAGTAACTTGCTCTTACTAGTTACCGCTGCTGAGTAAAACCAAGCTAGTTAAACTGGCATTCAACAATCAGTTCCTTTTTTCTAAAAAAAAATCCCACAACTGCAGTAGGGCATAATTCCCAGCAGTACAGACTACACCATGAATATGCAATATACATTAAACACATATATTGTACATATAGGATATACAGATGTATTCTTCCTTATTGGTAAGGATTCTCTTCACTCTAGTAGGACAGCTGCACTTTGCTGTCTGCTTCCCTTCTGCAACTAAAATAAACTTATCAAGAAATGACTACCCTATGATACAGCAATTGCACTATTAGGTATTTGTCGAAAGAAGACAAAAATACAGATTCAAAGGGATACATGCACCCCGATGTTTATAGTAGCATTATCAACAATAACCAGATTATATAGAGAGCCCAAACATCCATCAACTGATGAATGGATAAAGATGTGTTGGGGCACCGGGGTGGCTTAGTCAGTTAAGCGTCTGACACTTGATTTCAGCTCAGGTCATGATCATATGGTTTCGTGAGTTCAAGCCCCGCTTTGGTCTCGGCGCTCATAGTACAAAGCCTTCTTGGGATTCTTCCCCTCTTTCTGCCCCCCCTCTGCTTGCATTCTCTCTCTTAAAAATAAATAAACTTAAAAAAAAAAAAAGATGTGGTGCATATATACAATGGAATATTACTCAGTCATCAAAAAAATGAAATCTTGCCACTTGCAACAATGTGGATGGAGCTAGAATGTATTATGCTAAGTGAAATAAGTTAATCAGAGAAAGACAAATATCGTATGATTTCAGTCATATGGAAGTTAAGAAACAAAACAGAAGAACATGGGAAGGGGAAGAGAAGAGATGGAAACAAATCACAAGAGACTCTTAATGACAGAGAACAAACTGAAGGTTGACGGAGGGAGGTGGGTGGGAGATGGGCTAGATGGGTGATAGGCATTACAGAGGGCACTTACTGTGATGAGCACTGGGTGTTGTATGTAAGCGATGCATCACTGACTTCTACTCCTGAAACCAGTATTACACTGTATGTTAACCAAAATTTAAATTTAAAAAATTCTGAAAAAAAATAAAGACAACCCATAGGATTTGTTACACCAGGTTTATTGGGTTCATTTGTTCTGGTCTCTCATCCAAAATTAAGTCCAATGAAATTGATAATAAATGTCCAAAGTTTTTCTTGTTCCATTTTGTACACAGTGATAAGCCACAAAATACCCTTTAGGTTTGATTTCTCAATACCAAACACCTTGTTGATCAAAATTAAGCCATGAAGAATTCCTATAATTTCTCTATATTCCATCTGGTGCAGAATTCCATCTGAGAAGTGAGGTAAGTGCATGGATAACAACAGTATTTTAACACACAAACAGCTCATCCCTGAGAGAGAAAGTAGTTTTGGGAAAATAAAAGTCTCTCTGGTCTTCGTCTTCCTAATTAATAAAACAAAAGTTATCTTAGCAGATAACTGCTAAGGTTCCTACAAGTGCTAATACTCTGTGATTCTTTCATTCTGAATACTATTTAGTCTCTAGGGAAAAAAAAAAAATTACATATATATATCCAGCAGCTCCATTAACACAGATAGCTTTGGTAATATCTAAAAACAGCTAACTCATCTCAATGAGAAAAACTATCAACAAAGCAGAGCTTGATCTGCTCAGGTCATGATCTCACGGTTCGGTTGGTGAGTTTGAGTCCTGCACTGAGTTCTGTCCTGACGGCTCAGAGACTGAAGCCTGCTTCGGATTCTGTGTCTCCCTCTCTCTCTCTGCCCCTTCCCTACTTGCACTGTGTCTCTCTCTCAAAATTAAACATTAAAAACAAAAAACAAAAAATAAAAAATACTCTTAACACAAGTTTCTTTCAAAAAGGCAGGCTTCAAAATCATGGGCTTATTTTGACAGATGTTTACCCCAAGCAGTGATTCCTAGCCTAAATTACAGAAGAGTGAGCAAATGACTAAAGCAAATTGACTGGAAAGGAAAACAAAACAAAAAAAAAGTTACAGGAACTACTTTTACAAGAGAATAAGGCAAAATGTGGACATAGTGAATCTGGGTGTAAGTGCAATATTACTGGCCTATAAACTCCTTGTAAGCAGGGGTTACATCACACTGAGCTTATCACCCCCAGCAGTCTGGGTGGAGTTAGGTGCATAAAGAGGGTAGCTTTGAAATGACCGACCATTGAGTCTAGGTTGAACAGCCAAAAGATTACTGGGGTACTGGCATCAGAGAGCACACAGATTTATGAAGAAATACAAAAGTATGAAAAGGCAGGAATATAGTCAGCACAAAGGTTGAGACCTTGGCATTCCAAATAGCAGCAAGGTTCAACATGCTCCAGAATTGTGTTCTAAGGTGGCAGGTAGGTTTATATAGGAAAGATGGCAGTCACAAGCAACCATGAGGAAGGAGTCTCAAGGAAGTCAACAATATAGATCTTGAACTTGCTGATGGCAGTAGAAAAGAAGTAGAGAGGGAAGAAACAATCTAGGTGTCAAAGACAGAAGTAGACACAGGCCTGGAGAGCAAACAGGCTGCAGAGAGAATGCTGTAGGCTGACAGCCAGCCAGTGCAGAACCAAGGATGGTGCCTGGAACGGAACAACAGTCTGAAGTCGTATCCCTTTACCCACCTTCCCGGTGAGTCGGGGGAGTAGTCTCCTAAAAAAGTTTGCCCCCAACATGCAGGTTTGCAGGGAGGGAGCAAAGTTTTATTTAAGACAAAGGGAGAGGGAACATACATGAAAGCAGGTGGGCATATGAAAAGTTTGACCACTGTACAAGCACAGTGCAAAGGCTAAGTGGAGGGCAGCCCAGGCATCCAGGCCCAGGATGTAAAGAGATAACAGGGTTAAGAGCAAGAGTAGAATAAGAAGTAAACTGAAAAGTATGGCAGTGACTGGAGAAGACTTCTTTGCAGGTTGTCCTAATACCGAAGAATGAGGAGTGTTCACCAAGCCCGGAATTTCAGTTGGAGCACTGGCTTGAAAACGATATGGCAAATTTCCCCAGAGATCACTTAGAACTAATAGTAAGCAGCTTCTCAAATTTTTCATATAGGGAGTGGTGAGATGAAGAAATGACTAAGAATCTAAAACTATTGTTCCCCTTAAGTGTGTTTGAAATTCTTTTATAATTCTACAACTGGCAACTTTTATTTATCAACATAGAAGGTTAAAATCTAACTTTCAAGTTAAAATCTAACTTCCGAAACAGTCTGGGACTATTAAAATGCATCAAAACCAGTAAGTTCGGTTTTTATCTCCTCTATATTTTTATCCTGAGGAAAATGCTAAAGGTATCTGTGATTTGGGACATGGTTAAATACGGATGCCACTCAAAACATGGGAAGTAAAAGCATCCACAATCCAGCATTATCTGAAACAAGTCTATACAACTTGGAATTAAGTGTGAAAGTTTTCTTTTTCAGGCTTGAAGCAAACATAATTCCATATAGCTTTTTAGCTAAGAAAATAGTCATCCGAGACCATAACAAAGGCTGATTACAGTCCAGAACACCATGCCTCAACATGCAAATCATTTCCTTGGCTGGTCTGGTTGCCCTCAGTTGTCCAGGATTTGAAGAACATATCACTACATGCCCTGATGAAGCGGTGTGGGCCAGTGTGACAGGCTGTGACTGCCAGCTTCATGCTGCGGAAGCCATGAGTGTACAGCAGGATGAATAGAAGGATTTATACCCTCCCTGCCCAGACTTTCTATCCTGCCTACTTGGTTTCTCACATTTTTACTTTCTTCAAAAATGTGATATTACGAAAAAATAACAAGTTCATAGAAGACATTTCCATGGAACACCTTAATTCTTTCATTATACCTGTATAATTTAACTATAAAAAACACCAGAGAGGTCTTTTCCAATCTGCAAGAGAAAGGAATAAAGCAGATCTTATGTCCAGAATCTCTGGTGAGTGTTCAAAGGACAGGCGTGCTCCAGTCTCTGAAGTGCAGGCTACGTTGGATCAGAAAGTGCCCTGAGGTTAAGCAAGCCTTCTTTCCTTTCCTTTGCCATTCTTCCTCTCTGGCCAGCTCCCCTCTCTCCTCCCTTCTTCTTTCCTTGTATGTATGTCTGTATGAACCCTTCTATTATTGCTCTGTATTCCTTCCTTCCTTCCTTCCTTCCTTCCTTCCTTCCTTCCTTCCTTCCTTCCTTCCCCTTCCTTTCCTTTCCTTTCCTTTCCTTTCCTTTCCTTTCCTTCCTAGAAAGGCCTGTCACAGGCCTACCTAGCCCACTATCTAGGACAGAAAAATGAAAAGGTAACATATTAACTTTCTCAGTTGTCACTGTCTCCCTTCACCGCCCCCCCCCCCCCCCCCCGCCCAGATCATTTCACATGCTGGTTTGTTTGAACGTGAAAGTAACTGAAGAATTTGGGCAGATTTTCTGGATGCAAAAAGTGCTTGAATTGAACAAAGAAATAAGTGAAGGACTAAAAAACTATCATTTGTTCACAACAGAAAAAAAAAGTTACCTTCCTGCAAGGACTCCTGACCTCCCCACCTCCTATCTGCTTAAGATATAAACAACAATCAGATATTTTCACTAGGAAGAACAACTGTTTTTTAGTAGTCTACTGAATTACATAATTCAGAAAGTTTGTTATTAATATACCAAAGTATATGGAGATAGTTTCATTATATGAAGTTGGTCAATGCAATTTTATTTCTTTAAAATTATGAGTGAAATATATAGATAATATGACAGAATGGCCTCAAATAATACAAGAAGATGCAAAAATTCATCAAGATGTAGACCTACCATTTGTACTCTTCTACATATACATTAGATTTCATTAAAAATAACATAAAAAATAACAACAGAGGAGGGGGATAGTTAATAACAGAGGGATATATAGTTGAACAAGATTTTCCATGAATTTACAACATTTAAAGTTCAATGATGAATACCATTCTATTTTTATATGTGTCACAGTTTTTCATAATAAAAAATGCTGTAAAATGTTACTTATAAATTCAAGCAAATATAAGATTCAAATGCATGGTATAAAAACAGTGTATCTTTTAAGACTAGACTTTGATTTAAAATACAGAACATTAAAAGCTAAGAACTGGGGCGCCTGGGTGGCTCAGTCAGTTGAGCATCTGACTCTTCATTTCAGCTCAGGTCATGAGCCTCACGTCGAGCTCCACACTGAACATGGAGCCTGCTTGGGATTCTCCTTCTCTCCTTCTCCCCCGCTTGTGCTCTCTCTCTCTCTCTCTTTCAAATATTAATTAACTAATTAATTAATTAAGGGGAGGCTGGCTGTCTCAGTTGGTAGACTATGCAACTCTTGATCTCAGAGTTATGAATTCAAGCCCCACATTGGGCATGGAGTCTAGCTTCAAAAAAAAAAAAAAAAGAAATAAAAAAAAAGGAATTTTTCTTCATAATTTTGCTGAAAATGACAATAAACTCTCCATGAAAATGTCTTTGCATAATTATGAAGAAAGACTCTACAAACCAAGATACAGAAGTGTTCAAATTCTAGTAGAGAATTGTTCATATTTTATACTTTATAACAATACATTTAAGATTTTAAATAAGAGAAAGAAATAATTAAATCTCATAAAAATCTTCTAAACACACAGTACATGAGTTGGTTCTGACAGGAGCAGAACTAGGAGTTCCAGTATATCATGTGAATCATGTGTGGACATCTTTTGCTTGAATCCTGCTTTACTCATTCTGTCCCCAGCCCCTCTCCCTACCTCTTAAAAGTCAGTAATGTGTATCAAGTAATATGAGACAACGAGCTGCCCAAGAAAGATATGTTAAACAGTGATTGTTTCCTGCAGAAAAAAATCCAAAAATATACAAGCCTCCTTCATTCTCCCAATATAAATCACTTATAACAGGCACATTATGTCTAGAGTTAATGGATCTTACAGATTTAGAAGGAAACTTTTCTATTTAGCTGAAGAACAGCTGAAGAACACTGGAACACATCACTGAATCCAAATTTATCTTTGGTTTTTCTTAAAATGCCTCATCCCACTCAAAAGGATTACATGAATATCATTACATATTATAGGCATTCCCCAACTTACAGAAGGGTTATGTGCTAAAAGTTCATCTCTAACTAAGCTTTCTGAAATTCAGATCACATTTTCTCACTGAAAGAATTTTATAAAGGGTAGTCAGGTCAGTCAGGTCACCCTAAGAAATCTATAAAGTTCAAACTTACTGGACCTTTTATGTTTCTCTGCAGCACTGTGGTTTTCTTTTCTTTCCAACTAGCCACCTAACCATTATTTCTTTGAAAAAATGCAACAGAGATTCTAGGAATACTCGTCTCCAATGCTTTGTGCATGCGTGTGCATGCGCACGCGCGAGCGCGCACGCACAGAGACACACACACACACACACACACACACCTTGCCCAGGTCTATGTGCCACGATGTCCCTTACCCATCAGAGTAAGCACAGTGGAACAGTTTAGACAAGGGGCTCTTGCGTTTGAAGGCTGAAGGAAGTTTTAGGGTTCTGTTTTATTGGGTCTCACAAATACAGGACAGAGATGGTGGGTTATAACTTCTATCAGGCTTATCTTCTCAAAGATGATTTAAAAAATTAGAAGCTTCCTAATAATCACTTTTAATACATATATTTTTAAATGCTTATAAACTCAGAGGAAAAATCAATTAGAGGTTACTTTTGTGTACTTTAGCTACCTCCAAAGCTATAACAAGAAACTCTCCTCCTAGACTGGAGTGATGGGGGGATCAGAGGGTCCCTACACAGCAACTGAAGTGATGGCTTCCTTGACAAGGGCAAAGGGCTGCCCTCTGCCACAGGAGGGCGCCAGCAGGAGGTCCTGAGAACTGTTGTCTAAGGAGAAAGCTGCCTATATTTCAAATCTACTTTTCCACTCTACCCAAAGGCAACTAGATTTCATCACCTTGAAAATGGTTAAGCCACTAGATTGTTCTGGGTGCAAGAAAAAGGTGTAAGAAGCCATAGAAATAAAATGACTTAGTTTCATATGCAAATATTTTCTCATATGCCTGTTAATTTGACAGTTTGAAAGAAAGAGATATAGAGATTCAATACTTGCATAAAACTGCTATTCTATTCTTTAGACTCAATACCAATTTATAGAGTTTTTTGAGGTCAGAATTTTATAAGTATGCTTTAATTACGCAGTGATACATTATAAGATTTTAAATGGATTTTTATAAGGTTCAGATCCAGAAACACGATGTAACTTTCCAGAAATTACTACAGAATTTTATCAGAACTCAAGAGTTCCAGATTCCTCCCAGTCTCAAACTCAGCTGAGGTCTACTCTACTTGCCTGCATAGGTGTTGGCTTTGTTCAGGAGGTCTGTGCACGCATGCATATCAGCAAAAGCCCGAATTCCTAAGCAGTTGACAGGGTGAAGCTGAGATTCCAAAAATTCACAGCAAGTCTTCTTCACATCCTGTAACTGTAACAGCCCAGCTGCTGGGAGAAGTACCTGCAACATCCAAGGAAGCAGTTAGGCAGGTGGATGAAAGAACAGTCACTACTTACCACTCCTACCCAGGGCACAACAGATGCAGGCAGAATTTATCTGCATCCAGACCCAAACACTCCATAGAAAAGGAATGCAACAACCATTTGCCAAAAGGGTGATGCCCACATTCCCCCATAATTTCTACAGTATCTTTCAAGGATCTCTTCCTGGCCGTAAGAATATAAGAGATAGGAGATCATATTAGATTAATGGTTCTGTTTATAAGCATAAACCAAATGCACCTTTGAATTTTAAAAATATAAATTATTAGGATGCTAGGGGGTGCTATACGGTTCAGTGAAAATGTTTTTGCCCCTTAATTCAAGCAGTCATGAGTTTCAGCGATTTGTAGGGAAGGCATGAGCCCAAAGTAATACATATCACAACAAAGCCTCATTTTGTTCTCCCACTGTCTGAAGAGCACAACAAGCTGCTTTCCTTAAGAGGACGGAGCAGTTTTAAACTCAACAGTCTCTGTACAAGCAGTTTCTCTCAAATGTAATATATGTGCTAAAAAAGAAAACACAAAAGGTAATTACCTAATATTAACTTTTTAATTTGTATTTTTATTTGAGTAACTCCACGAGATTTTGTATTAATTATAGGTTTTTCTATGGGACTTAACCAGTATCTTTACTATAAATACTATATTCAATACCACAACTACTTTTCAAATAGGTCAATAATGGAAATGCTTTTTCATGTAAGTGAATCAGTGTGAAGCTATGTTAAGTATCACATCTGAAAGTCAAATTAAGTGGGAAAACTTATAAAAAATGAAGTTCTTGAACATCTGCTGCTCTTTTACAAAGGCAAAAGAAAAAATAAGCCTCAACTATTAGAACAATGGTCAATTTTAGAAAAGATCACATTAGCATAAAAAAATAAATAAAACCTAAGTTCCTTCAGGAATTGACTCTTATTTCTGCCAAGCTGTAGCCCAAAGGGAAAAAGAGAAAAGAAACAGTAGTTCTAGAAATGTTTTATAATTTTCCTGTATCTATGTAATAAGTCCTAAATGTGGAAAAGAAAGAATATGTTTGTGTCTTTGCATAACAGAAACTACTCTGTTTTTTTTTTTAAGGAACCACAGTATTACCTCTCAAATCTAAAGGCTACATGTGTGTTAACCCACATGCATACAAATGGTCATGAATTAAAGACTGAGAAAATAACTTTATGTTTTAGTGCAACTGTACCAACTAATAGTTTTCTCTAAAAACATACAAACAGTATCTAATGGGCTTTTCCTTCTGAGTTTAAGAAAAATAAAGTGCAAATAATGCTGTTTATGGCCAAATCTTTTGTATAATATGTATAGTGTGTTTCATTACGTTATGAGAAATGATCTCCATGGAAACCTTTAGTTGTTGATAATTTGCAAATGGGAGGTTTTCCCACACGCGTATAATTGTGCTCTGAAGCAACATAAAATACATTCCAAGATGCTTAAGAGTGCTGCCATTTAATTCAGCGAACACATACAGTTAAGAAAGTGGTCTTCAGTGTAAGATTCAATCTCTGTGAAATTTGCACAAGTAGTAATGATCACCCATCTGATCAGCATTTTCCCAGGGACAATCCAGTGAGGTAGAGTAGTATTCAAACTGCTTGGTAATGTAGAAAAGGCAGGAGCTTTGGGGGAAAAACATGGCTGAGCAGAAATGAGCTCACTCATGCACTGGTGGTAGGCACTGGCTTCAACGTTCTTGAAAAACAATTTGCCCATTTCAGTCAAACTTACAAATGCACGGGTGCGCCTGAGTGGCTCAGTCGGTTGAGTAGCTGACTCTTGATTTCTGCTCAGGTCATGAGCCCAAAGCCATGACTCTGAGCACTGTGCTGGGCTTCACGCAGTGTGGAGCTTCTTAAGATTCTCGCTCTTCTTCTCCTCCCCCCCCCCCGCCCCCATTCACAGCGTCTCTCCCTCTCTCTCAAATAATTAAAAGAAAAAAATACAAATGCACAATCCTCTAACCCAGCAATTTAACCTATAGATACACTGATAAATGCACAAAATCTCACATGCTCAAGACATTATTTGGAGCACTTGGAGCACTACTCTGGGTAATAGCAAAAGTGAGGGTAAAGCCTAAATGTCCATTGTGAGGAGACCAATTAAACAATATCATCCATTCAATGGAATACTCTGCAGTCATTCAAAAGAATGAGGAAACTATATGAATGGGACAGTTTCTAAAATACATTCTTCAGTGAAAAAAATTAGTGACTGATTCATACTATGCTAACTAATACATCTACTCCCTCACGTGTATATATATCCATCTAAGAAAAGCAGCTACAGCAAGCTTTTAAAATTTTTGTTTCATTATTTGCAACTTCATTATACCAAGCCCAGATCTACCTCATCAGGAGACTGAAATTCATAAAACTGTGTAATATATACACCAGGAATAGAAAAGTTATTCCGATTGTAAGCCACGTAGCTAGAAACTCACGTATAATTTTAATTTTTAAATGACAATGATGAGTGTAGTGGTTCCATGTTTGGCAAACAATATATATTAAATGCACCTTAAAGGTTAGTCAAATGTATAAAAGAAGCTTACTCATAATTTCGTTGTCAGTAAATCCTTTAAAATTGCCTCAGTTTTATGACATAATTTTACTAGGACTAAATTTCAATAGCTCCTAAGTATTAATTATGTACAGCTTCAAAAACAATGAATAACTAGCCCAGGCTTACTAACATGACCCACAGTCACTCATGCTGAAAACAGGAAAGCAGCCAGGGCCACACCTACTTTATGTATTAGATAGCCAGCAAAAAACAAAACAAAATAAAAATGCTTCTAATTTCAGAGGAACCACCTCTCACAATCAGAACCACTCAGTTGGCAGCCTGTGAGCTGGTTGCCTCGAGATCAAATCAAATCAAACCTTCTAATTTGTCTGATAAAGAAATCAAATCCCAGAGGAAGCCAGAAGACATGACCAAGTCATACAGCTGGTCAGTGGAAAGCTGAGCATATAATCAAATTTACCAACTCTTTGGTCTATTGTTCTTTCTACTACCTTGGGCCCTATCTGTAGGTGCAGAATGGAAGTGCTTGTCCAATTTTTAAATCTCCAATACTGCTCTTTTAAGCAAGAGTAATAAAGACCACAATCATTTCAACAACCCATTCTTGCAATTGCTTCCATTTACTGAGTAATTACTACCTCAGGCACTGTGCTAAGCACTTGACATGCAATAATATCTGACTGTCTCCATTTCACACAAGTGAATATAGAGGGTTGGAGAAGATGGGTAACTTGCCCAAAGTCACACACCTCATATGGAACAGGTAGAGTCCGCTCTAAGAGCAGTATTTAACCAAAGTGAGTTGTAACGCTTTTAGATGGCACACATAAACATTCTGATGTCAATAGTTAGGAATACGATTTTAAATATGATTTATTTAAACAAGAACTGAGCCAATGTAGAGAAAACATCAAGTATTTACCAGTGTCAGCAGTATAGAATATAGCAAAATCATGAAAGTACACACAAATTACTAAACTTTAGAAAACTCTGAATTGAGAGGTCACATTAATCCTTCAATATCTGATAGCATTCTGATTTTTACGGTTTTTACATACCACTAAAAGGAAGGAAGGGCTTTAACCTGGGGCTATCACAGTCCCATGGCATATTTTCTACAGAGTGGATAAACTCTACTCTTAGTAACAAATGTCGGTAACACCCAGCAATGTAAAGAAGTGGTTTCTTAATTTGTTATTTAGGTCACAAAAATATCTTGGGCATTGTAATTAAGAGGTCTGAAGAATAAATTTGTGCCTTTAAAACTAATTTTTCTGAGCTCCCTAGAGCAAAGGTACAGCTGAATAGTGCTACTTCTTATATGAAGTGGAATCATATTGACACAATAAACCTCCAGCCACATAGCATTATGACCCAATGGAAATTTCCACTTGTTCCATTTTTCCATACGCTAGTATTAACCCTGAAATTGATTAAAATAACCCTACGGTGCTCTATGATCTAAAGTATATTCTAAAACATCAAAGAAAAAGCAATTATATTTGTTATATAATACAAATGTTAATGATGTATTCTAAGAATCAAAAAGTGATTAATTACCATATATTCTATTCCCATATATACTAAAGGGACGGCCACACTCCAAAAGCTGAAATATTTCTCTCGATTATGTTGAGCCCTAAGAAAAAATACAAAGTTGGCAGTGTGTCTTGGGGCCCAGCCTTTACCTCTCCCTCCAGCAGCCTCCTCCCTTGTCTCCCCTTTAGTTCTATTCTATCAACCTGGAGCTTCTCCACTCAGACCCTGGTGTTTTCATCATGATCTCTCAGTCCCTTTCAGGTCACTACTAACAGCATCACACCATTTCATCTGCTTTGTAACACTCACCAATGTCAGAAATGATTTTATGTATCTGCTCTCATGTTTACTGTCTCTCTCTCTGCAAAAGAATATATGCTCTGGGACCACATCTGTTTACCCCCCCTTGTAACCTCAGGCACTACAAGAATATCTAGATGTATAATAAATGAATCAACCTGAATGTAAATTGACGTGTTACTCTCATAGGTATTTGTATTTTAAAAGAGATACAAATTTGGATGTCCTTTAACCCAGAAATACAAACTGTATTTCTAGGCTGTGTCTATATGGGACATCTGTGACCTACTGCAAATCCTTTCAGCCCCAACTCTTGCTCAAGCCAACACTGCAGCAACCAGGTCCAAGTAGACTTTGATCACCTTTGTGAAAATGTAACTTCACTGTGCCTCACCCCACCTCCTACCATAGCTCTCTCTGCCTTCCTAGCCAGGGAATGCACTGGGGACTCACACCTGCGCTATCTGGAAGCACAGGGGAAATAATGCTTATGGGGTCACCCTAACCTATGGAGAATGGTCTAAGGAAAGATGACAGCTAAATGCTTCTCCTCTTTATTCCCAAGCAGATACTTGTGAGACACATTTCATAAATCTCCTCAGAAGGTCCTAGTAAGAACAAACATCTTACATTTTAGCTGTGACCAGATCTACACCACACTTTGAATTGGTTTTCCCTCCTTTCCAATTCAAATTCCCTATTCATTCACTGTTGCTCTCTTGGATCACTTTCCAAATAAACTAACTGTATGAAATCTTGCTTTCAGGGAAACCCCAGGCCATTACACTGCACATGGAATAAGCTGTAAATGTGAATATACTTAGTTATAAGAATATGAATTATAGTGCTGTTTATACTATTAAAATTGAAAAGAACTCAAATGTCCAATAACAAGAGACAAATGAAGTAGATTCTGTACTATCAGTAAAATTGAATACTTTGTAAATATTAAAAGACATACAATAAACACATATCTAATGACCTGGAAAAATATTCCTAATACATTCAGTATACAAAGATAATTTCTAAACAAAATATACAATACAATCCGCTTCTTTGTAAACACACAAACACAACAACATAAAGAGCACTAGAGGAATATAAATATACTGCAACTGTTAACAGGGACCATCTCTGGTTAGTGGTAGTGTTAAGACTTTCTATTTACTTCTTTTTATTTGCATTTCCTAAATTTTCAATAATGAATATGTACCATTTAAATAGTCACATATTATTTAAGAGAAAGTTGGGGAGAAACAAACAAAAGACTGTCTTTCTGGATCTCTAGAACTCCAGGCAATATAGCAATGGTGAAGGGAGCTATTTATTGAATAATTATCACCCACCGCTGGTCAGACATTATTTCAGTTTGACCTGTATTCTGAGTATCAGGAGTCTCAAAGGCCTATGATCATCAAACCAGTGTTCTGCAGAGTGTTATGGAGGCTCTACACACTATTACTCTTCCTGTTCACGTGAATATCGCTATCTCCAAGTGCTGGGAAAAACATGAAGTAATAGAACATGACCAGCTGATTAAATAAACTTAAAATCTATCACTTCAGCAAATAGAAAAAATTTATTTTCACCTAGATATGCTGATTTCCAAAATAGGGAGACAATAAAAGCCTAAGCATTTTACACTGTGGAGACATTTTCTGCAATGAACAAAAGAAGCAGGGGAAAAGCTACCACTGATTAGAGAAGACAAGTAGAACACTAGACACAGAAGACACCCGAGACAAACAATTAGCACCCGTGTGACACTCTTACACCAGCTGCACATTTTAAAGTAAGATGCTTTCATCCTACTTCACTTTGTTTGACAAGCCAAATTATACAGAAGATGTTTCACTTAGACAAGTACACTCCTTCTGCTTGGCTATTAGGATCTGCAATTTATTTTCAGCTCGGGCATTTACTCCATAGGGGGAAATAATTTATGTAGTAAGTCTTTTAAATCCTGAGCCATTAGCAGTGTGTTTATTAGAAGAGACTACCAAGGGGTCTGACTGCTCCATAGACAAGATTTCCAGATGTCTATGAAAGTATGCAAATATGAAACAGCTCAGTCACTGTTAACTTTACAGTAGGTTTACTGCTAAAAAGAAGGTTTTTTATTAATTTCCCAGCCATTTTATATTCACATGAGAAGCACCTGTTTGTTTACAGAGTAAGGAAGGGCCTTGTGTGTCAGGAATGACCTGGAAACAAAAAAGGAGACAGCTGTTCAAAGAGCACACAGAGACAGAAGAAATTATCCCCAAACTTAAAGAAGCTCTATGTTGTTGGACCAAAAAAGTCTCACTACGAAAGAAAACCTATAACTTTCATTAGCATATATCTTCCAAAATCTGCATTTAGTCTCCAAATTATAAATAAGTCATGTTTCACAAGTTTACTTTTTCAATTGGCTGCTTACTACTCATTTAATCATAGAAACAGTATTGAAAAGTTATAAATCACAATATCAAAGAATATAATATTACTACTTGACTGCTGTGACCCTATGGGGCACTGGGTGCAGGAAAGAAGGAGAAAGAAAGCTTCCTTCCTCCTTCTGGGGTGCAGGCCTGGCTGGGGGCAGAATTTTGAAATAGGAAGTGTGCGCCCTTGGCATCCTGCCACCTCATTCACACTTTTACAACTCAAAGCCCTAAACCTTGGCCACCAGGAGTCAGCCTCTGCTCTGTGCACCCAGCTATGGTTCTCCACACAGATCTGCCTTTCCTGACTGCTAAGTGTTTCATCCTGTAAATATACTGACCTCACCTCTCTCCTCCCAACACCCCGCACCCCAAGCTCCATCCCTCGGGATAGCTACTGCCAGCAGAGTCAAAATGAAAGCCGTCTTATTATTAATTCATACTAATTGCTAATAATGCATCACCTTCCAGGACAAATCCCTTCCAGGGATATTTAACGTTTTAAGAGATGCTAACTCTTCAGCAGAATACATCTGTAACTGAGGTCATTTCCAATGGTATAACAAATGAAGCGAAAAGCAAAAGAAGTATGGAAAGAGGAAATATGTGGGCAATGTGGCTTTCCCACAGGCTGAAAACCACCTATCCTATACTACCCTTTTAACAACTGCTTTTTCCATTCTTTTTAACCTAAGTTTTCTCTAAAATTTCTAACTTATTCAACAGTGGCTCAAATGTATAACAAAGACAGCACCTACCTTGTAGAGTTGTTGAAAAAAATTAAATAAGATGGCCTACCATTCAACACAGTGCCTGACACATGGTAGAGTAGAGCATGAGCTCCAATTCAAGGCATTGCTTCTCGGATTGAATCCAACATCCAATCCCATGACAAGAGAATGCCAGGATTTCCTTTCTCCCTCACAAGATGATGTTCTATGACAGATCATTTCCAAAGAGCATAAGGTTGCTTTCCTTTTTGAGCAAATATTCCCAAAGTAAAAGATACAATCCAGGACACTTTGGAAAAGAACAAACACAGCATGTGAAAAAGGGAAATACAGGGGCACCTACATGGGTGGCTCAGTTGGATGAACATCCGACTACAGCTCAGGTCATGATCTTGCAGTTCGTGAGTTTGAGCTCCACATTGGGATCGCTGCTGTCAGCACAGAGTCCACTTTGGATCATCTGTTCCCCAGTCTTTGCCCCTCCCCCGCTTGTGCTCTCCCCAAAATAAATATTTTTAAAAAAGAAAATGGGAAATATGTTTGATATCCCACTAGTTATTAAGTAAATATAAATTAAAATAATGAGACCGCATTTTATAACTATTGCTACTTTTAACGACATATATTCAGGTCAAGGTACAGTAAGCCTTGGCCCCTATCCCATTTTTGCCTTCACTGTAAACTAGTCAACTCTCTTAGAAGGGAAATAGACAAGGGGCACCTAGGTGGCTCAGTCAGTTGAGCGTCCGCCTTCAGCTCAGGTCATGAACTCACGGCCTGTGGGTTCAAGCCCCATGTCAGGCTCTGTGCTAACAGCTCAGAGCCTGGAACCTGCTTCCAATTTTGTCTTGGTCTCTTTCTGCCCCTCTCCCACTTGTGCACTCTCTCTCTCTCTCTCTCTCTCTCTCTCTCTCTCTCTCAAATACAAATAAACATTTAAAAAATTTTTTTAAAGAAAGGAAATAGGCAGTATTCATCAAAGGTACCAAAAAATATAAAAGTTTAAAGCATTTGATACTGGAAGTAAGTTCCTGAAAATCTACCCTGAGAAAATAGTTCAAAAATTGGAACAGACTAAATCCATAAATTTTACTTTAGCATTATTTATAAGAGTTCCTGGGGGAAAAACCAGAAACAACTATGGATTTAACAATATGGCAACAATTAAGTGCATTATGTTAAACCACATGATGAAACATTATAATCAATGACAATGAAGACTAATAATGGTTTTAAAAAACTAATATTTCTAAAATATTTTCAATAACATACAATATTATAAAATTGGATTGACACACTGCTCTAACCTATACTCATATTAGAAAAACTTAATAGACATCAAGTTCCTTTGATCTCAAGGAACTTGATTAGTAAAACAATGTTGACAGAGAAAAAACAAACAACAGAACATTTCCACACAATTTATTTTTTCTAACACATAATGGACGTAGAGACAGTGGTGTACTGGTCTTTTTAACAACAGATTGACTCCCTGCCCTCGCATCTTTCAGTTCTATAGCTGGCAGCACTGGATCTGGATCCAATCCTGTCTCTAATCAGAGAGAACGTCTGGGCTCTAACTAACAAGCAGCACAACCTGGTCGACTTCATGTCAGTGCTAATGTGACACTGGGTACTTTGATGCTTTGTTTCCTGGACAAAGTTCCAGCCCACCTTCCTGTAACTAGGACCCTCTCCTAGTGGGCATCAGCAATGTGGCCCTACTTCACTGTGCATGGAGCAGTTCTCCTGGAGGCTGAAATGCTGCCCCTGGGTGCCAGCCCAGAAAATAAAGCCTTGTTCCCAGGCTCCCTTCTCCTCTTGTTCTGCAAGGACCTCCTGCCGGGCTCAACTTCTATTCATCAAACATGCCTATCCTATGGGCAGTTCCTGATTACTCACCTAAGAAATACTTATTGAGCACATAGTCTAGGGTCCAATCACTAGTGTAGGTTCTAGGGCAATGGCAGTAAACAGAATGTACAAATATACCAGCCATCCTAGAGCTTGGATTCTAATAGGTAGTGCTTCCATTTAGTAAGGGCATGTGTAATTTCCATCATCCCAGAACTCCAGCCCTTCAAAGTGGTCTTTGGATCTCAAAGTCTACAATCTAGGGGCACGTGGGTGACGTCGGTTAAGCATCTGACTCTTGTTTTTGGCTCAGGTTGTGCTCTCACAGTTCGTGAGTTTGAGTCCTGCATCAGGCTCTGTGCTGATAGCGCAGAGCCTGCCTGGGATTCTCTCTCTCTCCCTCTCTCTCTGCCCCTCCCTTGTTCTTTCGCTTTCTCTCTCTCCCTCAAAATAAATAAACAAAAAAAAATTTTTTTAAATAAAAATAAAGTCTAGAGGCACTGGAGGACTCAAGAGCTATAGATTTTAATCCCCATCTGTCACTAAATTCCTATAAAGCCTCAGGGGCAGAATAGAGTTAGCATGAAAAGAATGGAGAATGGAAACCATACCACAGGCTCAAGAGGCAGAGAACTCTGGTCTTGAGTGCTAGCCGTGTGAGCCAAGAAAACCACTTAACCCTTCTGAGCTGCAATTCTCTAAGCTGTAAAAAACAATTCTGTGTCCAAGATGTTGTAAAAACTAAATGAGATCAGTACTTTAGCAAAGTGGCTGGAACAGGGAAGGTAGGCAGCCCCTTCTTCCTCAATGAATATTTTATTCTATTTCCGCTACCATTTATCAGAATTAATCCACTTTAATTTCCTCTCCTTTAGTCCTTCCTCTCCAAAATCACTACAAATAAAAAAACATGAGTACTAGTCTCTTGACTAACTGATCATGCATTTTACTCCTATTATAGATCAAAATTTCCCCTGTATCTCCCCTGGATTCTCCAGGATTCTTCCTTTCCACAACCTCAGAATTTCATGAATAACCAAAGAACAGACCAACAGACTGTCAGTGATTCCACATCCACCTTCCAAAAAAAGAATTTAAACTGGTGGTGAGACTGAGGCATCAATGCACTGTCTAAAGAAGAACACAGGGACCAAAAAGTCCTGTCAGCAGGCTTCAAAAATATTTTTTAAAGAAACAAATAAAAGCAAGCAAGTTTAAGGGGCCAACGTTATCAATAAAGGTGAGGAGTCTTAGTACGAGGGACTAGTGACACTTCCGGCTTTTCAAAGGTGCTGCATGGATGTATTTACAACTGTGCATGAGAAATGCCAAACTGTCCCAATAAGTTATCTTCACTGTCTTTCTGTGGCAGTCATTCCTTAGACCAGGGAAAGTAATCCAAATCACTCTCCAGGGTACTGTGTTGCTTTATTATACACAACTCCCTCTTCCTCTCCTCCCTCTTGGTCTTTCCCCTCTTCCCCTCTCCCTCTCACCTTTCTGTCTTTGCCCACTCCTTTTCCATCTTCTTTCTATTTTTTTTTTATTTTTTTATTTCCAATGTTTATTTATCTCTGGGACAGAGAGAGACAGAGCATGAACAGGGGAGGGGCAGAGAGAGAGGGAGACGCAGAATCGGAAACAGGCTCCAGGCTCCGAGCCGTCGGCCCAGAGCCCGACGCGGGGCTCGAACTCACGGACCGCGAGATCGTGACCTGGCTGAAGTCGGACGCTTAACCGACTGCGCCACCCAGGCGCCCCTCCATCTTCTTTCTAAACTGATTTCTATTATTCAGAGCCTCTCCACCCCTGCACATTACCAAGTCTATTCCAGTGGAATTTTTTAAGACCAAAGAGACTGATAATACTTTTTGAAGATTTTTGTTTGTTTTCACAAATATAACACTTAAACCACATAGACACCCATGCATGTATGCACACAAACACGCACATCCATAACACACTCTTCCTCCTTAGACAAATGACTTTTTCTGTTGCATGTCATTTTTCACCAAAAATTATTTTATATTCTCTCTTTCCAACCATGTCTGTAATCAATATTCATATACTATCATCTCCCAAACTGTCAAACCCTAGGCTTGACATGAAAGAGAGATCACAGGATAAAATTATTGCTGGAGAATAAAAAGTGAGAAAATATATGATAAGAAAGCACATGTCAAGCAAAAAAAAAAAAAATCACATTTAATAGACAATTTAATAACTTTATCTATCTTACTGATTAGCCTCTCCCTGACCCTAACTACAGCTTAATTATAGACTATGTATTTCTCAACATTCTTTATCAAAGTGCCTTAAATCCTATTCATAACAGCCCAAAACTTTAATTTTTTTAATGTTTATTTATTTTTGAGAGAGAAAGAGGGAGTGCACTCACGCGACTGAGCAGGGGAGGGGCCCAGAGAGAGGGAGACACAGGATCCAAAGCAGGCTCCAGGCTCTGAGCTGTCAGCACGGAGCCCAATGTGGGGCTTGAACCCACAGACCACGAGATCATGACCTGATCTGAAGTCAGACGCTCAACTGACTGAGCCACCCAGGTGCTCCAAGACAATCCAAAACGTTAAATACAGGTCCATTATCACCCCCCAAAACTGCAATAAACCCATACAATGGAACACTCAGTATTTATAAAAAGGAAGTAACTACTGAAACTTGCAGCAACACAGATAAATCTCACAAATATTATGTTGTGCCAAAGAAGTCAGCCTCAAAAGAATACATTCTGTGTGATTGTATTTATATAAAGTTCAATAACAGGCAAAACTTAGAAATCTTATCAATGGTTGCCTGGAGTCAGGGGTAAGAAATTTATTAGAAAGAAGCTTGAAATTACAAAGGTTCAATATCCTAATTTGGTGTGTGCATTTGCTAAAACTTAGCAAACTGAACAGTTAAGATGCATGATGTACGAACAATAGCCCACTAGGAAAAAAAAATGAGTGCTTTAAGCCCACACAAAGATTAACCAGAAGTCAGTGGAAGGCATTTATAAATTATGAAACAAAATTTTTAAATGGAAAATAATAATCCTCTCTGATAGAATCCCAAATAAGAAAATAAACAAAAACATATTAAAATGTATTTACATGACCAAATCTCTATACTAGTATTTGTAAAGTTAATTTAAAACAATAGCTTTTGAATACATGTTAGTGATACAGCTATCTTCTATTTTCACAAAAAAATAAAGTTTTCATAAATTATATATCCTGGGAAAAGGCACATGTACACATGTACACCAGATGATCAGAAGCATATTCATTCTAATGTGACATTGGAATTAAGACTTTGAGGTCCAAAAGGTAGTATTTCTTAAAGCTGTATGTCAATAATGCTAGGATTTACAAAACCTTTGGCTTATTTCAAACCAAATATGCCAGAACCACAGAGAATTCAACCACTCTAGGCTCTCACCACCTAAAATGGTTTGAAGAAAGGGACCCTGAACACTGGCAACAACCTGGCACAGATGTACTATGCTCGACGCAGGCTCCAAACCTAAACAATGTGATATAAAGGTCAAAGATCAAGAAAAAAATCCACCTAATAAGGACTTTGATATATATCTAACTTTTCTAACTTTTTTCCCCTGCTCAAATTAGAACACTGGTATAAGATGCTAGGTCATAAACAGGATGGAGTCATTTTTTGCTCATCAAGATAAATTCTTCCTATACACCCCATGAAGCTAATTAAAATATGACTCACAAGATGATTCAACCATGGACATCTTCAAAGATTATATATTTCAATAACATAAAACCACAAGTACCTTAATTATTAATATTTCTGAGTACATAGCTTTTCTCTCAACAAATACTTAAAAAACATTTTAAGTTTGATGTCTATCTAGTTTTATAACATGTTCTTATGATAAAGCTTCTAGATTTTTCTCAAACTAGCTGAACTCCAATGGCTTCTTCTATACTAAATTTTAAATGATAAGCTTTCATTTATTCTATACTCTTAACTTGTACAGAGTAAAACACAATTTAACTGGCATGACTGAAGAACAGATATTCTAGCTGGTCAAGCATTTTCATTAAAATTATGAGGATTACCAAGTTCAGACTTAAAATATAATAAAATACAATTAACATCAAAATTCAATTGTAAATAAATTTAAATTGTCCCGTAATTATTTTTTTAAGTTTATTTTATTTTGAGAGAAAGAGACAGAGAGAGAGAGACAGAGAGAGCACACATACATGAGCAAGTTGAAGGCAGAGAGAAGGAAAAAGAAGTCCAAGCAGGCTCCACACTGTCAACCCAGAGCTCAAAAAGGGGTTGATCTCACGAACTGTGAGATCATGACCTGAGCAGAAATCAGGAGTCAGATGCTTAACCTACTGTGCCACCCAGGTGCCCCTACAGTAATTATTAATATAAAAGAAATTCACCACTTGGGGCCTCTGGATAATAATAAAGCAAAATTATCACTATTCTGGTAAAGTGATAAAATACTAGGTTAAGAGTTTTCTGGGTATTAGGATGTCAGACAAATTCATTTCAGTAATAGGATTTCCCATTGTAATTCCATAAACAACCACTAATCCTCAAAGTTTGATTCAATACATTTTTATGTTTGGGTTTTTTTGGGGGGGGGGTTTGTTTTGTTTTGTTTTTTACCTTTTAACATGTGTTTTCTAAGCACATCACCTGCCAAACTCTTTTAGTCGCAAAGAACTTCCTTTCTATCTCATAAGAAAAAGAGAACATGGGTGGAAAAAACAATAAGGCTTCCATAAACTCTGCTAGGAAAAATACCACTTTTCTTTGAGCCACTGCATGTCAAACCAATAAAAAAGGGTGTTACAAATTATACTGCAATCACCTCAGAGTGCTGCCTCCACACTAACCAAATAAACAAGTCTTGTTGGGTGGAGAGAAATCTATAGCAAATTAAGATTTTTTTTTTTTTTTTGGTCACAAATATATTTCCTGATTCAGAATATAAAAAATGAGGGTAAGGTTACACGAGCCATTTTCTTTAACCCAATGATCCCAAACAATCTCAGTGGGTTCTTCTTCCTCGTGGTCTCAAGACTTTTTATTGCTGCCTCATTTCTTATTTCTGCTCAACATTTATAGAGCACTTCATATATTTATAAGCTTTAACTGGTATATTTTATAGCATTTCTGTGAGATGTCAAAGTAGTATTAGCCTTATTTATAATAGCTGAAAAGCAGAAAGGTTAATGTTTTCCTTAAGGCCATTCCTGAAGTCAGTGGTTAAATTCAAGATTTGAACTCTGAATTCTCATACAATAATTAGCCAGAGTCCACTAGCACATGAAAGTTTTCTAGCAGGGAGCAAGTCTAAGGGGGCTGCATATTATTTTCTGAGTTATTCAGTAATAATTTGAATATGTAATATTATATACTTAATTTTAATGATTTATTAAACTAAAAACATTTACAAAACTGCTCAATAGATGTTTTGTTCACCCTCAAGATAAGCATTCTACTGAACTGCTTTGGTACTTAGGCAACTTCTAATTGTGTGGCTAAGAATGGAAAGTGGTCATTCAATCAAGATAACTAAAAAGCAGATCTGGAATGTGACTATAATTAAGGTTAAAACATAACCAAGTGTATAGTTACAGTCTCTGTCAGAAGAAATCATTTTTTTAATGTTTATTTTTGAGAGACCAATAGAGATGGAGCGCCAAGCAGGAGAGGGACAGAGAAAGGAGACACAGTATCTGAAGCAGGCTCCAGGCTTGAGCTGACAGCACAGAACCCGATGCTGGGCTCGAACCCATGAGCCATGAGATCATGACCTGAGCCAAACTCTGACACTTAACAGACTGAGCCACCTAGACTCCCCATGACATTACATAATTTAAATAAACACAAATAATCCAATGAACTGTAAGTGTAAAAGGAGAGCTGTTTCTATGAAAACTAAGTTGACTGCTTTAGAATGACTTGATCAACATGTTACTGCAAAAAAAAAAAAAAAAGGTTTCTCAAATTATACATGGGGGAAGGAAAGAGAAATTGTATAACTGAAAGATGACTTTGCACTGAGATTTCAAGTGTCTCAGCTCTTGCTGTACTTTTTTAAAAACTGTAAAATTAGAGTTGATCCATCATTATGATGTCATATGTGTAAAAACACATATAGCTCTCTAAGCAGCTGACCATACTAAGTTTTACAACAAAAGATTGCCATACGATTGTACAGTTGCATATTTTAGGTTAAAATAAAATATCTGGGGTATACATGTATCCTTGTTTGATGATTTCTCCACTTTAACAATATTTTGTTGACCAAGCAGTCAACCACATCAACAGGTCTCCTACTGCGAATGCCCCTCTCTGCGAGGTCTTCTTTTTAGGACCGGCTGGTAAAACGCTGTAGAACAACATTCTGTCAGCACTTCTGGTCTGAAACAAACAAAAAAAAAACCTGCCCTACACCACCAGCAAAATGGACACACTATGTCGAATTTTCTACTGTACTGAGATTGTGTAAAATACTTTGGTGTGTTTGTCGCCAAAAGCTAATTTTAAATGTCTCTTGAAAAACTCTCATTTAAATTCTGTTCCTTTTCTAAAAGGATTGGATTTTCTATTTCAAACAATTTCAATTCATGCAAAACATAGAAGTTTCCTGAACTGTTTAAAACCTATCCATTCACAATTATGAGATGCTTAAGTTCTTCTTAAATGACAAAAGTTCTAATGCAGACAGAACTTGTAGATGAACACTCATAATATTAATTCGGGAATAAGAATTTACTTACATTGGCACTGCCTATTAACATCCGTACCTTTGTTTTTCACACTTACATCAAGTGAAAAAGATTCTTAGCTACTTTTAGCAAGCCAAAACAAATACCCAAAAGCTGAGAAGTCAAAATGTATATAAAACCACAAATTTAGCAATGAAGTAAATGCTTTTAAAAATTCAAGTTGCTTTAGAAGTCTCCAAAAATGCTGATCAACACATAAAATGAAGAAGAGTTAAAAGGTACTTTTATTTATAAACTCTCTAAGCAGCTATTAGTTCATGACAACTTAACAGTTGCTGTATGATAATGAACTAATTACTTAACCTGCTTTAGCTTCCTTAATTGCAAAATCGAGTAAAACCTACCTAAAAAGGTAATGAATATCAAATGAGATTTATGGAAAATACCTAGCACATAGTTGAAAATAAACTCACGTGAAAGCCTTTCATTCATATAAATGTATATAATTTATATATTTATTACTTTATATTTTATTTTTATATTTAATATATATTTATTTTATATATATATATATATATATATATATATATATATATATATTATTTTTTCCAAGTATTCCTAAGAGTGGGAGAGTGAGGGAGGGAGAAAGACAAAGTACATGAATTCTCTAAAAGTATATGCGTATATGCAAAACTCTGCGTATAAATGGTTATATGTACTTTACTTGGGAAAAGGTCCATAGTTTTTCATCAGACTCTCAAAGGAATCCACGATAAGCCCCAAATTTAAAAAACTACTTTATAATAGCCCTTGGCTTTATTTTCTCTGTTCCCAGATGTATAGTTTATAAAATTTGACTGGAAAATCTAGACACAAGTTAAATCTAAATTACTCAATAGCAGCAACAAAAAAATGTTCAATTAAAAGCATGGTCATAGTAAGATATATATTCTCCTTTTATTTCTCCTTTAAAAAAATACACAAATTCATTTGGCTCAAATTATTCCCCAACCTTGCCATAAATTAAAGCAAATATCTAAACTCAAAGCCAAAGTTAAAAAACCTAAACAACAAAAAAAAAAACCCAACAGCAACAGCAAAAAATCAGGGAAATCATAAACAGCCAAGAATTAAAGTCCTATTACTTATATAACACTAATGATTATACTGTTTTTGGAGCTAATGCTTCAAATTAATCCATTCCTCATTCTGACTCAAAGTTAACAACCTTTACTTCAAATAGCTGTTATATATTTTTTAACTTTGTGTAATAGGAGACTCACAGAAGGAACCCTAAACTAGGAATCAGGAGAACCAGGGTTATGGTCCTATTCTGTCACGAACTAAGACAGCTGGACCCCAACACTCTATGGCACTATGATTCTACATCAAAACATGCAATCGCAAAGTAAAAGGCTAAGATACCTGCTATCCTAAAATTGTATTTTATTATTACTAAAACAGAAACATGGTACAAGAGAGGTGACCTGACAAGAGATTTGATTCTAGGTGTAATGAGAAAATATACCTACAACAACAAATTTTTGAATTACAGGAAGTTCTATCCCCACAGTCAGTTCTCTCAAAAGAGATAGGGTCAGGGTGGGCGTCCAGCTGGCGCCACTTTAAACTTTAGCTTAACATTAATAAGAACACCAGATACCTCCACCCTAACACTCCTTTCCCTAAGGTGAACAGCACTTATAAGAAAGATCTAACAAAGTACAGACAGGCAAAAATACAAAAAACAGTGGAGACAGCAGTTTGGTGTATCTTGATAGGTAAACTCTTACTTTGTATTTCACCGAAAAATTACGGAAAAGGCAACTTGTTTTAATCAATTTTATTTCCAAACTGCCTTTTCTAAAATAAGTATTTTTCGATGGACAAAAATAAGGCTTTGCACACTAAGGTACCCCTATGTTCTCTTCCCCCTTCCCCTCAAAATAAAAACTACATGAATATTAAGCATTTAACAAGTCTGCCAAATACACCTCTTTGAATGTATTCCTGTAGGAGCTGAACACATATACAAAAGGCAAATCAGCATGGCAAGAGGTTTTCTGAAAGGCTGTGATGACTAATATTTCAGGACTGGAATGTGATAGTTATTAAAAGAAACACGAGAGGCGAGGTGTTCTCCCAGTTCCACATAGGCCCATATCTCCACTGCAAGAACTACTACAAACAGCATTCAGTGCTGAATTCACACAGTCTATTGTCTCAGGCCTAAATCATCTTTTGCAAATTTCCCTCATGTCACATATTACGTGAATCAAAGAAATCAATCAGCAATTCATTTGTTGAAGGTCAGATATAGGGCACAATAAGGCCCATGCACTCAAATGAATTTAAAAAGGGAGGAAAAAGAAAACCAAGATAACTTCTTGTTGAAAATGATGCCCTAGAATCCAGCAGACAGTAGAACTATACAGAAGAAATTAGATTGAGATCGTATGGTGGTAGTTACCTCCTGACATGTACCAAACACCTTCCTCCAGGTTAAAACAAAAGTTCACCTAGCAGGTGGTTCACACCTTTATACATGACTTGAATATCAATCAAGGTTTTTTCAAATGCCTTCCGTCATGAACTGGATTGCCAAGCAAAGGCAAATGAGGCCACCCATGAAAGACCACCAGAAGGCCTCACCACTGCCAATATTTCAGATTTAATAAGAGCATTCTTAGCAAGTTCATGTCCAAAGATTTCAGTCTCCAAATTCAAATATTTTGCGTCCTATTTCAACTAATTACAAAAGCGTTAAAAGACTGAGCTCAGACTTTCCTATTTGAGTAAGTAGAATTTACAGACCACTTCTTAAGAAATAGTCCTAATTTGGGGCGCCTGGGTGGCTCAGTTGGTTAGGCCTCCAACTTTGGCTCAGGTCATGATTTCACGGTTTGTGAGTTCAAGCCCCACATCGGGCTCTGTGCTGACAGCTCGGAGCCTGGAGCCTGCTTCAGATTCTGTGTCTCCCTCTCTCTGTTCCTCCCCCGCTTGCACTGACTGACTGTCTCTCTCTCTCTCTCTCTCTCTCTCTCTCTCTCTCTCTCTCAAAAATAAATAAAGATTAAAAAAAAAAAGAAAAGAAATAGTCCTCTTTTTGTTGTCCTCAAGACACACTTTACCTGTTGGAAGGAGTGTAAATAAATATAAACTTTCAGATGGCAGTTTGGCATGCCTATCAAAAATTAAAACATGCAGGTACCTTTTGATCCACCAATTACATCTGAGAAGTCTATTATATGACATTTTGGATGTAAATATAAAAATGTTCATTCAACGCAGTATTTTTATAAAGGTAGGAAAATCATATATGCTGATTAACATATGGGATGCCATTCAAAAGAACGGGCTATTAGACCCACATGTATTGATGTGTAAAGAACTTCAAGAAACTCTGTACAGTGAGAAAAGCAAGTTTCAGAAAAACTGCGCATGTGTGTGAATGCATGTATATATAAAACTGCACAAAAAATGGTCTGAAAGAATTCACACCAAGCAGGTAACAGAAGCTACCCTCTGGGAAGGAGAGTGGATCAATGTGTGTGGGCTGGAGTGGGCGAAAAAGGAAGGGCAGTTTAAAATTGGGACCTTCACTTTCTGTGCTTTATGCACCTGTATTATTCACTTACATCATAGATTACAAAACATTTATTCTTTACAGAAAGCGAGAAAATGCAATGTCAAATTTTAGCTAAGCTCTAGAATCACTTATATGCTGCAACAGGAAAAGAAGTAAAGACCGCTGATAGTCAAAAACATCCCTATAGATTTGAACCTCAAGGGAACAAAGAAATGTAGGCAGCATCAGTCAGTAGTTACAAACGAGTATGACAGCATTTTCACAAACAAGCATCACTCAGAGAACTAAAAGATTACAACTTTAAGATTGTAAAGGACACTGAAATCAGAAACATTACTCAAAAGATATAAACATTCCAAATGTCTCCTGGAAATTCAGTTTTAACAATGAATTCTATTACTTTGGTACAAAAAGTATACTGTGGGTATGCTCTTTTGACTTAAAAATCTGGCATATACAAAGAGCTAAATGGTATGGGGTGTTTATTCTTACCTGTACATTTTCTTCTGTAACCTGAATTTCTGCAGTGTAAACATAATCAATTAGCATCCTCAGGGTCCAGCCATCTACCTCTTTTATTCGAACTCTCTTTGCTCGGCTCTCACTCATCTCACCTAAAACACAAAAGAGTGAGAGTAACGCTACAGCAAGACACTGTGAAAATACCAATGCCAAGACAGATTCATCCATTTTCTTGCCACTCATTGTATTTGGAGGCAACACAATCCGCCGCTTCTTGCAGACCTGCAACATTTCATCACCTCCCCTGAAAGCTTACCTGAGCAAACCATAATATGTACTTTCATTACCCACTTACACCTGAAAATCACATCACCACACTGAATGTGCCACGTGTCCAACTATAATACCTGTGACATTGTAAGTTCAGTATCTGATGCTTTCCATGGTTTTTCTGGTCCGTGTTTTTTTGTTTTTTTTGTTTTTTTTGTTTTTTTGTAAGAGAGAGAGAGAGGAGAGAGGAACAGAGGGGCAGAAGGAGAGAAAGAGAGAATCCCAGGCAGGCTCTGCTGACACAGGGGTCAATCCCATGACCCCAGGATCATGACCTGAACCAAAATCAAGAGGCAGAAGTTCAACAGACTGAGGCACCCAGGTGCCTCTGATCCATGCTTCTGAGCATCTTGTTTTCTTTTTCGATTTCCACTCATGACTAGAAGAGTCACAATGTTACCCCTTTTGGCTAACAGCAACCAGTACTTGCTAAAAAGGACTCACTGGCCTAGCAGCATTCATTCAACAAGCATAGAAGTGCTGGTCATGGGCATGAGTGGCCTGGACACAGAGGCTCTGCCCTGGGGGATGACACAACCTTCATGCAGGAAACAAGTAGAACACACATTACAGAAGATGCTGAGGGAAGACAAGACAAAAGAGGGATCATAAAAAGGTTAGTCAATGGCAAGGGCTTGTTATAGGGATCTTCTAGCCCAAGTTCTCATCCAGTTTGTCATCTACAGTAACTTTGCCCACAAATGGTAAGTCATTTCCATACCAACATTTACTACTAAAGCCAGACATTCTTCTACGTCACTGCCTGCTAGAAAAGTGCTATACAACCTCTCTCTTTTACTCACTGAACTAATTAAGCATTCAAGGATCATAAATAAGATCCCCTCTTGTGGAAAGAAACAGGAAAGCAGAAAAGAGAAGGGAATGTAGGGAGAGAAAGCAGCAGGTTTGAGCACACATGTGTGGACAAGAGAAAATGACCCAAGACATAGGGAAACACAAACTTTCGAATGGAGGGGAAAGAAAACTTCAATCAAAAATGACAAGGGCAGAAAAAAAAAAAATGACAGAGGCAGTTTAAAAATTATGATGAGTGCTATAAGACACCTTAAAGAAAAGGTTTGGTTCTAGAATTCACAAGGCTTCAAAGATCAAAGAAGCATGAAAACAATGCTGCCACCCCTCACCTTCACCTTAATCCAGCATCTCCTGTTAGAAAAACAACATAATTAAGCCTCAGGATTTCTTGAAAGTTCATTTCTTTTTTAGACGCAGTACACTGTCAGCGACCATAAGCTATCAGAAAAGCCTATGGGAATCAATAATTACACCAAATTCCTTCATAAACACAAACGCTGGGAGGAAAGAAATGATAATGATGTACATTTAACTGCGTGCCTCCCTGGAGATTATTTCTGACAAGATCTCAGAAAGAAGCTGTTTTCCTAAGAGCTAAAATATCTCAAAACTATCCTGCCACTTCCCAGGGGAGGAAACATCCATCTGTATTACAAGGGAAGGGAGCTGGTTAATGAGAAAGAGGTATATATGCCTATACAGCAGAAGACAGGGATTGGGTTACGAGTCTGTTGCCTAAGCACGTTTTTCCCTCTAAAAAAAGGGAGGAAAAAAGAAGGGCTGAGAAATACAGAAATATAATTCTTCATCTGCATATAAGGCACGTTCCTCTATCCTACTCTCTCTGGATCTTGTAGACAGATGGGATTTGTATTATCTGGAAGTTCTTTGGTGCCAAAAGTAAAGACACTTGGGTAATTCTCACTTGGACTTTAGACAAAAGCCACACCTAATTCATCTATAAAGCTCAAGCGATGCAAAAAACCCCACAGGGCCTGGGGCCACACGAATATAAAACCATGCACTTAGTTCTCAAGGATTGAATTCATCTCTTAGGACTTAGGCATGACTTAGCTTAGACACAAACACGTCTGACTTTAATTTATATATTTATGACTGCCAAGCAATTTTTAATATCATCATTTCTAAAGTATTACTAGAAGACATACTTTGCTAATTCATACATTCCAAGGATCATTTTTAATATGAATTCTTTCCCCAGAAAACTGCATCTGCTTCCAACAAATTCAATCTCTATCATACACTGCTTTAGAAATGTTTTAATCTTTGTTTCATGTTAACCTGTGAAAGAGTATCAAAACAAATAGCTTGTCACAGATTGCATTAATAGCTTAAGAATTCCAGTAAATACTGAGAATTAATACTAAAGACATACTAAAGACAGTTGTAAAAGCTTTAGATTTAGAGTAAAAGTAGATTTAGATCTAATTCTAGTTTTTATATACCACCTGAGTTACTGCTCTTTGCTGTTTATAGAGAAAACCTTTAAGTAGTATGGTTTGTGACATTTACTTTTGACAAGGCATTAAAAAAACATATCCAATGTAGTCAGGTGTCCAACTCTTGATTTTAGCTCAGGTCATGGTCTTGTGGTTTGTGGGATTGAACCTTGTGTAGGACTTCATGCTGACAGTGCAGAGTCTACTTGGGATTCTCTCTCCCTCTCTCACTGCCCCTCCCTCCCTCCGTCCCTCCCTCCCTCTCTCAAAATAAATGAATAAACATTTAAAAATTAAAGAAATAGGGGTGCCTGGGTGGCTCAGTTGGTTAAACATCCGACTTTGACTCAGGTCATGATCTCACAGCTCATGGGTTCAAGCCCTGTGTCGGGCTCTGGGCTGACAGCTCAGAGCCTGGATCCTGCTTTGGATTCTGTGTTTCCAGCTCTCTCTGTCCCTCCCCACTCATGCTCTGTCTCTCTCTCTCATAAATAAATAAACATTAAAAAAGTTTTTTAATAAAATAGAAAAATTAAAAAATATCCAATGATACTGTACAGAGTTTACCTGGTATCGTTTTGTTTTTTTTTTTCAATGTTTATTTATTTTTGGGACAGAGAGAGACAGAGCATGAACGGGGGAGGGGCAGAGAGAGAGGGAGACACAGAATTGGAAACAGGCTCCAGGCTCTGAGCCATCAGCCCAGAGCCCGACGCGGGGCTCGAACTCACGGACCGCGAGATCGTGACCTGGCTGAAGTCGGACGCTTAACCGACTGCGCCACCCAGGCGCCCCTACCTGGTATCGTTTTTAACTTCACAGAGTCTCTCTCCAAATTAGAGTGTTATGCTTCTGTATTTCGATCATGTAGACCTCTGAAGCTCTATGTGGATATCCACACAGACATCATCACTAAAATTCTGAGAGTCACTTTTGACTCTCCCCTCTTCCTTACCCACCCATGCCATCATTCACTAAAACCTGCAGAATTAAGCTCAGGGAGATCTCAAATCAAATACACCCCCCCTCATCCCTTCCACCACTATGTCACCAGGGTCCCTGCTAACACCACCACAGCAACTTCCTAATTGTTTCCCACCCCCCAGGAGGACTCCACAGATCTAACCATGGCACTCAAAAGCCATGAGCTGCTCTTAGTCCAGGTGTGTGAGCCCCTTCCACATCCCATCCCTGCTTAGCTATCCAGCTTCCTCTCTCCCTCTCCCACTTCTAGCCTTAAAATGTATCAGGAAGGAACTTCCCATTGTTCATATACAGCGAACAATATCCTGCTTTAATGCCTTTGTTGAGTTTTCTCTTTCTCTCCCCATGCTTCCATTTACCAGGCTAATCTCCATTCTTCAAGATTCAGCTGGACCCTCTGTAAATAGGCTTACCTGTTAATGAGCCAAGGCTGGGTTAGACTCCCAACCTGGGTACACTTGGGTACCTACTGCAAATGCACTCTGTTATACTATACCTAGCTCTCCCCACCTAGATCTTGAACTCCCTGAGAGTGAGATGTCTTTCTCATCTTGTCTCTGTATCCCACAATGACTGACCTATTGTAGATACCCAATAAATTCTGGTTGGATAAATGAATGACTAAAAAAATAAAAACTAAAGTGTAACGATTTAAAATGTAGGATCTTTACTCAACATAATTAACATGTGAATTAATCTCAAGCATGGGTATTCTAGCTATGAAGGATTTCAGTCAATATTCATTGAATATCCACTATACATCCCAGGCCAAGCTACGCCCTTCACTAGTGAACACTGCACCATCTCTACTTTTTTTCTTTTAATTTTTTAATTGTTTATTTATTTTTGAAAGACAGAGAGATGGAGCTTGAGTGGGGGAGGGGCAGAGAGAGAGACAGAGAGAGAGACACAGAATCTGAAGCAGGCTCCAGGTTTTGAGCTGTCAGCACAGAGCCCAACGCAGGCTTGAACCCATGGACTGCTGAGATCATGACATGAGCTGTAGTGGGATGCTTAATCTGCTGAGCCACCCACATGCCCCTCATCTCTACTTTCTTTGAGAAAAAAATGAAGTCCTCCAAATTGTAAAAGTTTATGGACATATCTCTGAATAGGAACATTTCCATCTCAAGAACCTTTAATTAAGACTCCAGAAATCCAGCACAAACTGGTAACTTTATCCATTCTAAAGTTCTAAAAAGTGAATAGATTGAGACGGCAAACCCTAAGATCTGTCTCAATACAAAAATCCTATGATTCTAACTTCAGTTACTGTTCAGCATATAAAAATATTTGGAAAAAAAAACATAAAAACAAAGAATCTTTACTGTGCTGAAACCTTAAGAAGTGAATGACAAATTTATAGCTACATTTAATAAATAAATTTTATTCCATTACTTTCAAGTTCACATGTATTCTAATCATTATTCTAATCACGTATTTGCCATTAGTCCTGGGTTACAAAGAAGCTACTGACACACAGGTATTTTCATACTGGCAACCTGTCCTGGATGCCCCTGCCAGTCATTCCCTATGATGGTCATGGTGCACAACTCCCCAATTCTACCAATAACAAGAGGCAAATATGGTAACTGCATTCCCCTGCCAGTTTTGGTCTAGTTTGAGTAACTTCTGGGAAAGTTCTACTAGACCCTAAAGGGGAGAAAAAAAGAAAAAGCAATCCCTCTCCTTCCTTGAGATGTTGGGTTCACTCTGATAGGCGTCTTGCATTCATGAGGGGTAGCAACCTTGGTATAAAATTTTTACTGAGGCTAGCAGACAGAGAGACAGAAGAAAGCAGACCCTTCATGAAATCTTTCAGCTGCAGATCTGATCATGCCTGGTGTCCAGCCTACTTTCCAGTTATGAGAGAAGAGATTTCCTTACTATTTAAACCAGTTTAAGTACAGTTTCTGTTATGTGCAGACTAAAGCATCCTAACTTAGGCTCTTAATACACAAGACCCTATTTAATTCTCTTCACAACAGTCAATAATATCAGAAATTATCTTTTCTTTGCATTTACTCTGTCTAGCCTTTCTTCCTCTTCCAATGACAATCGTGAGAACAGGGACCTGTCTTATTCATTTCTAACGTCCCCAAACCTAGGATAATGCCTAGCACATAGAAGATGCTGAACAAATATTCCTTGATGAACGAAAGCATGAATCTTAGACAAATATAACCATACATACAACTTTTTAAAACTCTCACTTCTTGGGGAGAGAAAAGCCATGGAGGGTAGGGAGCTGTTTTTGCAGAGAGAGGACAGACAAAGGGGGAGAGGGAGGACAGAGAAAGGGGAAGAGTGCAGGAAAAACGCTTCCCCTATAGTAGCTGGAGAGAAAGAGTGAAAAATGCTCATGGGGAAATGAACAAGAAATCTGTTCTCCAAAACTATTGATGGGAAGAAAGGCGAGGGTTTCAATACCACCAGGATTCTATAAACCGTGAAATGCAGAGTCTCAAGTTTCAGAGCTCAGTGCCTGGCAGTGCTCTGGTGAGGAAGCAGGACTAATCCCCAGGAGCAGGCAACAGGATGTGAAGGGTCCATGTGCCACATAGGAAGCAGTGGTTCCCCTGTTTGGAGAGCATTTGGTAGAGATTATACAGCCTCCCCACAGGCAAAGGTCCCAGCAGCTCTGCCCTGGAGAGCAGCCGTGTTTGCTGACAAACATATTGGGACAAAGACACCAGAGTGTGGTGAAACCAAGTGCCGGCTGTGTGTTGTGATTTGCCAAAATCTCTGAACCTCTGCCGCTGCACGATCACACAAACCTTTTCAGAGGCAAGCCAGCACTTGGCCATTGCTCACCGAGACCCTCCCTCAGGGAGTCAGGACAGAACTAAGCCACAGGGGTCTCTGAAGTGTGAGGTTTTGAAACACAACCCAATCTGAGATAAAACTCTGGAGGGAGGTGCCGCCTGGCAGGCTGACAGTTTGGACATGGACAGAAGCTTGACACAAAGGAGGGGTGCTTGATTGCAGGTAGGCAAGAGCACAAAGTTCCTGTGACAGAGACTAGGGAGCTGGGTGAGGCCATTTCCACCTCTCCCGCACACCCATAAACTCACCACACTGATCCACCCCAGTAAGCTAAGCAGTGCCACCTTGTGGGGAACGGGGCCATTACACCAAGCCCCACCCAATTGTGCCCTCCAAGCACACCCCTAGAAGACCAGGACAAGTCCCTCCACCTGCATAGTGTACAGACTATAGAGGACTTCATAGTTTCAGTTCTAGGGAAAACTGGATATAACTTCATTTGGGTTTCATTCTGTTTCCTGGTTCATTTATTTTTTTTTTTGCTTCTGTTTTTGTTTAATTTGGTTTTGTTGGTTTTCTGTTTCTTTTCTTTTCCTTCTCCTGGATACAGAAAGAGAAAAATCTATTCTTTTCTTTTTCTTTTTTTTTTCCATTTTTATAAAATCTTTTTTACTTTATTATTTTAAATTTTTTATTCTACCTAATTTTCTGTATTTCATTTTACTCTATTTTATTACATAATTCTTTTAATTTTCTAATTTTTCTCACCTTTTTTTCCCTTTTCTTTCTTTTCTTTCCCTTTTTGTCTATTCTATCAAGCTTCTTTCAGCAAGCAGACCAAACTAGGATCTAGCTTCCTCTATTTGATTTTTTGTTTTGTTTCTAATTTTTTTATTTTAATTTTTTATTTTATTAATTTTTTTCTTCCTCCAAAATGACAAAATGAAAGAATTCATCCCAAAGAAAGAACAGAAAGAAATGACAGCTAGGGGCTTAATCAACACAGATATAAGCAAGATGTCTGAACTAGAGTTTAGAACCACAATAATAAGAATACTAGTTGAGGTGGAAAAAAGTATAGATTCCCTTTCTGTGGAGATGAAAGAAGTAAAATCTAGTCAGGACACAATTAAAAATGCTATAACCGATGTGCAATCTCGAATGCATATGGATGCCATGGTGGCAAGGACGGACGAAGCAGAGCAGCAAATCAGCAACACAGAAGACAAGATTACGGAGAATGAAGCAGAAAAAAAGAGGGAAACAAAAGCAGAAGAGCACAAGACTTAGAGAACTTAGTGACTTTTAAAAAGGATTAATATTTGAAAGGTAGGAGTCCCAGAAGATGGAAGAGAGAGAAAAAAGGTACAGAAGGTTTATGTGAGCAATTTATAGCAGAAAACTTTACTAATCTAGGGAAGGACACAGACATCAAAATCCAGGAAGCACAGAGAACTCCCATTAGATTTAACAAAAACCAACCATCACCAAGACATATCATAGTCAAATATACAAAATACACAGACAAAAAAAGACTTATGAAATACCAGCAAGGGAAAAAAGTCCTTAACCTACAAGGGAAGACACATCAGGTTCACAGCAGACCTATCCACAGAAACTTGGCAGGCCAGAAAAGACTGGCAAGATATATTCAACATGCTGAATTGAAAAAGTATGCAGCCAAGAATTTATCTGGCAAGGCTGTCATTCAAAATAGAAGGAGAGATAAAGTTTCCCAGACAAACAAAAACTAAGGGAGTTCTGACCACTAAACCAGCCCTGCAAGAAATTTTAAGGTGGACTCTCTACGGGGAGAAAAGACAAAACAAAGACTAGAAAGGTCCAGAGATCATCACCAGAAACACCAACTCTACAGGCAACACAATGGCACTAAATTCATATCTTTCACTACTCACTCTAAATGTCGATGGACTAAATGCTCCAATCAAAAGACACTGGGTATCAGAATGGATAAGAAAACAAGACTCATCTATATGCTGCTAAAAAAGAGACTCATTTTAGATCTAAATACACTTGCAGATTGAAAGTTAAGGGGATGGAGAATAATCTATCATGCTAATAGTCACCAAAAGAAAGGTGCAGTAGTCATCCTTGTATCAGATAATCTGGACTTTAAAATAAAAACTATAACAGATGAAGAAGGACATTATATCATAATTAAGGGGTCTATCCACCAAGAAGACCTAACAATTGTAAATATTTATTCCTCCAATGTGAAAGCACCCAAATATATAAATCAATCACAAAAATAAAGAAACTCATTGATAATAATACCATAATAGTAGGGGACTTCAACACCCCACTTACAGCAACGGACAAATCATCTAAGCAGAAAATCAACTAGGAAACAATGGCTTTGAATGACACACTGTACCAGATAGACTTAACAGATACATTCAGAACATTTCATCCTAAAGCAGGAGAATGCACATTCTTCTTGAGTGTACATGGAACATTCTCTAGAACAGATAGCATATTGGGACACAAATCAGCCATCAAAAAGTACAAAAAGATTCAGATCATACTGTGCATATTTTCAGACCATAATGCTATGAAACTCGAAATCAATCACAAGAAAAAATTTGGAAAGACCATGAATACTTGGAGATAAAATAACATCCTACTAAAGAATGGGAACTCTTTCAGAGGAGCCAGGATAGCGGAACAGCATGGAAGTTTTCTGTGTGTCTCGCATCCATGAAATACAGCCAGACCAACACTAAATCCTCCTACACACCTAGAAAACTGATTGGAGGATTAACACAACAGTCTGCACAACCTGAACCACAGAATTCAGCAGGTACACAGAGCGGAGAGGTGGACTTGGGGAGCGAGAAGGCACGGGAAGGGAGGTGCTTTTGCAAGTGAAGAGAAGATGGAGACTGGGGGTGTGGGGGAGAATACGGGAAAAGCACCCCTCCCCAAAACCAGCTGGAGAGAAAGTGGAAAACTGGAAACAGCTGCAAGGACTAAACTAAAAAGGGAGTAAGGAGAAAGGAGAGGGTTTAAATTCCATTAAGACTGTAAACAAGGGGAACACAAGGTCTGCAACTCCTCAGCTCGATACCTGGTGGTACTCTGGTGAGAAGGGCAAATCCCCAGGAACAGAGTGGGGTCCGGGAGGTTCTTGGGCCACACGGGGAAAAGTGGTTCCACTGCTGGAAGGACATTTGGTAGAGACTATTGAAGCCACCTGGTCCCAGCAGACTACAGAAAACAGCCACATTCGCTGGTGCTGGAACAAGGTCGTTAAGGGTGAAGCCGGTGCTAGATATATGTTGTGATTTTCCATAACCCCTGAAAAGCTACTGCTACACTATCTCGCGAACTTTTTCTGGGGCGGGCTGGAACCTGGCCACAGTCTCTGGGCACTGGCAGCAGCACGGTCCAGCAAGCATTCCAGGGTGCAGCCAACATTCGGCCATTGCTTGGTGAGACCCTCCCACAGAGGGGGAAAACGGGTCAAAGCCACAGTCCTTCAGAAGTAAGGGACCGGGGAAAACAGCCGCATCTGAGACAAAACTCGGGACAGAGGTACTGCCTGGGGCCTGGTCACCGACAGTGAAGAAGCAGGGAGTGGATTAAAGCTGAAGACAGAGGACGGGTGCACGATTGCTGATCAGAGAGAACAGAGTTCCCATACTAGAGACCGGGTAGCTGGGTGACGCCATTTTCACCTCTCCCGCACATACGCATAGACACTTATGAGCGCTAAAACCATCCACCCCAGTAGGCTAGCAGCACCATCGAGTGGAGAACAGTCTTTACACTGAGCCCCGCCCAACTGGGCCAACCTCGCTCTTCAAGAACACAAGTCTCACTGCCTACTTAGTTTATGGACTATAAAGCGCTACATAGACTGACTTCTAGGGGAAAACGAAGTAATTTCAGTCCTATCTCAATCTGTTAGCAGGTCCATCTATTCAATTTTCTTTCTTTTTTTTCTCCTTTACACGATTCTTTTTCTTGAATACAGAAAGAGAAAAAATTCATTTTTATTTTCAATTTTTTATTAAAAATATTTTTAATTTTTTTTACTATATTTTTCTTTTGTGTCAATTTTTTCAAATTCTATCTTACTTCCATCATTCTATTTTTGTCTACTTCAGTGTATTCACCTTCTCAAATTTTCAAACGATTTCCTTTTCTTTTTTTCTTTTTTCTCTTTTTCATTTCTATTCTTTTTCTCGAATTCAGAAAAACTTCATTTTTACTTTCAATTGCAACTAAAATTATTTTCCTTTAATTTTTACTGTATTTTTTGCTTTTATATAATTTTTTTCAAATTCTATTTTACTTCCATCATTTTATTTTAGACTCCCACTACTTTGAAAAGTGTATTCACTTTTTAAAACGATTTCCTTTTTTCTTCTTTTTCATTTCTTTTCTTTTTCTTAAACAGAAAGAAAAAATTCATTTTTATTTTGAATTATTAAAAATAATTTTAATTTTTTTCTACTATATTCTTTACTTTTGTGTAAATATTTTTAAATTCTATTTTACTCCCATCATCTCATTTTAATCTACTTGAGTGTATTCATTTTTTCAAATTCTCAATTTCCTTTTTTTTCTTCCCCCTTTTTTTTCTCTAATCTGTCAAACCACTTTCAACACCCAGACCAAATCACACCTATGATCTAGCATCATTTACTCGATTTTTTTGTGTATGTTTTTAATTTTTTAATTTTAATTTTTTACTTTTAATTTTTCTACCTAATTAATTCCTTTTCTCCCTTCAAAATCACAAAATGAAGCAATTCACCCCAAAGGAAAGAGCATGAAGAAACAACAGCCAGGGATTTAATCAACACAGATACAAGCAAGATGTCTGAACCAGAATTTAGAATCACGATAATAAGAATACTAGCTGCAATCGAAAACAGATTAGAATCCCTTTCTGCAGAGATAAAAGAAGTAAAAAATAGAATGAAATTAAAAATGCTATAACTGAACTGCAATCATGGATGGATGCAGCCGCGGCAAGGATGGATGAGGCAGAACAGAGAATCAGTGATATAGAGGACAAACTTATAGAGAATAATGAGGCAGAAAAAAAGAGGGGGATGAAGGCAAAAGAGCACGATTTAAGAATTAGAGAAATCAGTGACTCATTAAAAAGGAACAATATCAGAATCATAGGGGTCCCAGAAGAGGAAGAGAGAGAAATAGGGGTAGAAGGGTTATGTGAGCAAATCATAGCAGAAAACTTTCCTAATCTGGGAAAAGACACAGACATCAAAATCCGGGAAGCACAGAGGACGACCCCCATTAGATTCAACAAAACCCGACCATCAACAAGGCATATCATAGTCAAATTCACAAAATACTCAGGCAAGGAGAGAATCATGAAGGCAGCAAGGGAAAAAAAGTCCCTAACCTACAAGGGAAGACAGATCAGGTTTGCAGCAGACCTATCCACAGAAACTTGGCATGGCAGGATATATTCAATGTGCTGAATCAGAAAAATATGCAGCCAAGAAATCTTTACCCAGCAAGGCTATCATTCAAAATAGAAGGAAAGATAAAAAGTTTCCCAAACAAAAATTAAAGGAGTTTGTGCCCACTAAACCAGCCCTGCAAGAAATTTTAAGGGGGACTCTCTGAGGGGAGAAAAGATGAATACATATACATATATATAGCAACAAAGATTATAAAGAACCAGAAACACCACCAGAAAATCCAACTCCACAAGCATCATAATGGCAATGAATTCATATCTTTCAGTACTCACTCTAAACGTCAATGGACTCAATGTTCCAATCAAAAGACATAGGGTAACAGAATGGATAAGAAAACAAGATCCATCTATATGCTGTTTACAAGAGACCCACTTTAGACCTAAAGACACCTTCAGATTGAAAATAAGGGGATGGAGAACCATCTATCATGCTAATGGTCAACCAAAGAAAGTCAGAGTAGCCATACTTATATCACAAAATCTAGACTTTAAAATAAAGACTGTATCAAGAGATGCAGAAGGGCATTACATCATAATCAAGGGGGTCTATCCACCAAGAAGACCTAACAATTGTAAACATTTATGCACCAAATATGGAAGCACCCAAATATATACATCAATGAATCACAAACAAAGAAACTCATCAATACTAATACCATAATAGTAGGAGACTTCAATACCCCACTAACAACAATGGACAGATCATCTAATCAAAAAATCAACAAAGAAACAATGGCCTTGAATGACACACTGGACCAGACGAACTTAACAGATATATTGAGAACATTTCATCCTAAAGCAGCAGAATATACATTCTTCTCCAGTGCACATGGAACGTTCTCCAGAATAGACCATATACTGGACACAAATCGGCCCTAAGTAAGTACAAAAAGATCGAGAGCATACAGTGCATATTTTCAGACCACAACGCTATCAAACTCGAAATCAACCACAAGAAAAATGTGAAAGGTAACAAATACTTGGAGACTGAAGAACGTCCTACTAAAGAATTAATGGGCTAACCAAGCAGTTTAAGAGGAAATTTAAAAGTATATGGAAGTCAATGAAAATGATAACACCATAACCCAAAACCTTTGGGACGCAGCAAAGGCAGTCATAAGTGGAAAGTATATAGCAATCTAGGCCTTCCTAAAGAAGGAAGACAGATCTTAGATACGTATCCTAACCTTAAGCCTTAAGGAGCTGGAAAAAGAATAGCAAATAAAACCCCAAACCAGCAGAAAACAGAAAATAATAAAGATTAGAGCAGAAATTAATGCTATCGAAACCAAAACCCACCCCCCCCCCAAAAAAACCCCCCCAAAAAAACAAAAACAAAAAAAAAAAAACAGAACAGATCAATGAAACCAGATGCTGGTTCTTTCAAAGGATTAACAAAATTGATAAACCACTAGCCAGTTTGATCAAAAAGAAAAAGGAAAGGACCCAAATAAATAAAGTCAAGAATGAAACAGGAGAGATCACAACCAACACAGCAGAAATAAAAACAATAATAAGAGAATATTATGAGCAATTATATGCCAATAAAATGGGCAATCTGGAAGAAATGGACAAATTCCTAAAAGATATACACCACCAAAACTGAAATAGGAAGAAATAAAAAATCTGAACAGACCTATAACCAGTAAGGAAATCAAAGTAGTAATCAAAACTCTGCCACAAAACAAGAGTCCGGGGCCAGATGGCTTTCCAGGGAAATTCTACCTAACATTTAGGGAAGAGCGAACACCTATTCTCTTGAAGCTGTTCCAAAAAATAGAAATGGAAGGAAAACTTCCAAACTCTTTCTATGAATAGCCAGCATTACGTTCATTCCAAAACCAGACAGAGACCCCACTAAGAAGGAGAACTATATAGACCAATTTCCCTGATGAACATGGATGCAAAAATCCTCAACAAGATATTAGCCAACTGGATCCAACAATACATTAAAAAATGTATTCATCACGACCAAGTGGGATTTATACGTGATGCAGGGTTGGTTCAATATCCACAAAACAATTAACGTGATTCATCACACCAATAAAAGAAAGGACAAGAGCCATATGATCCTCTCAACAGATGCAGAGAAAGCATGTGACAAAATACAGCATCCTTTCTTGATAAAAACCCTCAAGAAAGTAGGGATAGAAGGAGCATACCTCGAGATCATAAAAGCCATATAAGAACGACTCAACGCTAATATCATCCTCAATGGGGAAAAAGTGAGAGCTTTCCCCCTAACGTCAGGAACAAGACAGGGATTTCCACTCTTGCCACTGTTATTCAACATAGGATTGGAAGTCTTAGCCTCTGCAATCAGACAACACAAAGAAATAAAAGGCATCCAAATTGGGCAGAAGGAGGTCAAACTTTCACTCTTTGCAGATGACATGATACTGTATATGGAATACCCAAAAGATTCCACAAAAAAAACTGTTAGAATTGATTCATGAATTCAGCAAAGTTGCAGGATATAAAATCAATGCACAGAAACCAGGTGCATTCCAATACACCAACAATGAAGCGACAGAAAGAGAAATCAAGGAATCGATCCCATTTACAGTTGCACCAAAAACCATAAAATACCTAGGAATAAATCTAACCAAAGAGGTGAAAAATCTATATGCTGAAAATTATAGAAAGCTTATGAAAGAAAAGACACCAAAAAATGGAAAAAGATTCCCTGCTCCTGGATAGGAAGAACAAATACTGTTAACATGTCAATACTACCCAAAGCAAACTACATATTCAATACAATCCCTATCAAAATAACACCAGCATTCTTCACAGAGCTACAACAAATAATCCTAAAATTTGTATGGAACTAGAAAAGACCCTGAATAGCCAAAGCGATCTTGAAAAAGAAAACCAAAGCTGGAGGCATCACAATCCCAGACTTCAAGCTATACTACAAAGCTGTAATCATCAAGACAGTATGGTACTGGCACAAGAACAGACACTCAGATCAATGAAACAGAATAGAGAACCCAGAAATGGACCCAAAAACGTATGGCCAACTAATCTTTGACAAAGCAGGAAAGACTATCCAATGGAATAAAGACAGTCTCTTCAGCAAGTGGTGTTGGGAAAACTGGACAGCAACATGCAGAAGAATGAACCTGGACCACTTTCTTACACCATACACAAAAATAAACTCAAAATGGATGAAAGACCTCATCTTTGATCTTGGCCACAGCAACTTCTTACTCAACACGTCTCCGGAGGCAAGGGAAACAAAAGCAAAAATGAACTACTGGGACCTTGTCAAAATAAAAAGCTTCTGCTAGCGAAGGAAACAATCAACAAAACTAAAAGGTAACTGACAGAATGGGAGAAGATATTTGCAAATGACATATCAGATAAAGGGTTAGTATCCAACATCTATGAAGACCTTATCAAACTCAACACCCAAAAAACAAATAATTCAGTGAAGAAATGTGCAAAAGACATGAATAGACACTTCTCCAAGGAAGACACAGATGGCCAATGGACACATGAAAAAATGCTCAACATCACTCACCATCAGGGAAATACAAAGCAGAACCACAATGAGATACCACCTTACACCTGTCAGAATGGCTCACATTAACAACTCAGGCAACAACAGATGTTGGCGAGGATGCGGACAAAGAGGATCTCTTTTGCATTGTTGGTGGGAATGCAAGCTGGTGCAGCCATTCTGGAAAACAGGTTCCTCAAAAAACTAAAAATGGAGCTACCCTACAACCCAGCATTGCACTACTAGGCATTTATCCAAGGGATACAGGTGTGCTGCTTTGAAGGGACACATGCAGCCCCCATGTTTATAGCAGCACTATCAACAATACGCAAAGTATGCAAAGAGCCCAAATGTCCATCGATGGATGAATGGATAAAGAAAATGTGATATATATATTAAATGGAGTATTACTCGGCAATCGAAAAGAATGAAATCTTGCCATTTGCAACTACGTGGATGGAACTGGAAGGTATTATGCTAAGTGAAATTAGTCAGAGAAAGACAAAAATCATATGACTTAACTCATATGAGGACTTTAAGAGACAAAACAGATGAACATAAGGGAAGGGAAACAAAAATAATATAAAAACAGGGAGGGGGACAAAACAGAAGAGACTCATAAATATGAAGAACAAACTGAGGGTTACATAAGTGATTGTGAGAGGGGGGATGGGCTAAATGGGTAAGGGGCATTAAGGAGTCTACTCCCAAAATCATTGTTGCACTATATGCTAACTAATTTGCATGTAAATTTTAAGAAATAAAAAATCAAATTAAAAAAAAGAAAAAGTACATGGAAGCCAATGAAAACAAAAACATGAAAACCCCAAACCTCTGGGACACAGCAAAGGAGGTCAGAAGAGGGAGGTATATAGCAATCAGGTCCTCTTAAAGAAGGAAGAAAGGTCTCAAATACACAACCTAACCTTACACCTAAAAGAGCTGGAAAAAGAGCAGCAAAATAAAGCCCAAAATCAGCAGAAAACGGGAAATAATGAAGATTAAAGCAGAAATCAATAATGTATATTAAAAAAAAAAAAAAAAACAACAGTTGAACAGATCAATGAAACCAAGAGCTGGTTCTCTGAAAGAATTAACAAAAGTCATAAACCCCTAGCCAGTTTCATCAAAAAGAAAAGGGAAAGGACCCAAATAAATAAGATCAAGAATTAAAGAGGGGTGATCACAACCAACACCACAGAAATACAAACAATAATAATAAAATATGAGCAACTATATGCCAACACATTTGGCAATTGGGAACAAACAGAAAAATTCCTAGAAACATATAAACTACCAAAACTGAGATAGGAGGTAGAAAATTTGAACAGACCCACATTCAGTAAAGAAATTGAATCAGTAATCAAAATCTCCCAACAAACAAGAGTCTAGGGCCAGATGGCTTTCCAGGGGAATTCTACCAAACATTTAAAGAAGAGTTAGCACCTATTCTTTTGAAGCTGTTCCAAAAAATAGAATGGAAGCAAAAACTTCCAAATTCAGTCTATGCAGCCAGCATTACCTTGATTCCAAAACCTGACAAAGACTCCACTAAAAAGGAGAACTACAGACCAATTTCCCTGATGAACATGGATGCAAAAATTCCCAACTAGAACTAGCCAACAGTACATTAAAAGAATTATTCACCAGGATCAAGTGGGATTTAGTCCTAGGATTCAGGTCTGGTTCGTATCTGCAAATCAGTGTGATATATCACGTTAATAACAGAAAGGATAAGAACCACATGATCCTCTCAATAGATGCAGAGAAAGCATTTGACAAAATACAGCATCCTTTCTTGATAACCCTTAAGTAGGAATAAAAGGATTATGCCCCAAGATCATAGAGGCCACTACAAAAGACCCACAGGTAATATCATCCTCAATGAGGAAAAACAGAGCTTTCCCCCTAAGGTCAGGAACACAACAAGGATATCCATTCTCACCACTGTTATTCAACATAGTGTTGCAAGTCATAGCCTCAGCAATGAGACAACACAAAGAAATAAAAAGCATCCTAATGGGCAAAGAGGAAATCAAACTTTCACTCTTGGAGGACGACTTGATACTCTATGTGTAAAACCCAAGAGTCCACCAAAAAACTGCTAGAATTGATCCATGAATTCAGCAAAGTCGCAGAATATAAAATCAATGCAAAGAAATCAGCTGCATTTCCATACACCAATAATGAAGCAGCAGAAAAAGAAATCAAGGAATCAATCCCATTTATTGCACCACAAACCATAAAATACCTAGGAATAAACCTAACCAAAGAAGTGAAAAATCTATACACTGAAAATTATAGAAAGCTTATGAAAGAAATTGAAGACACAAAAAATTAGAAAAACATTCCATGCTCATAGATTTGAAGAATACTGTTAAAATGTCAATACCACCCAAAGCAAACTACATATTCAATACAATCCCTATCAAAATAACACCAGCATTCTTCACAGAGCTACAACACATAATCCTAAAATTTGTATCGAACCAGAAAAGATCCCAAATAGCCAAAGCAATCCTGAAAAAGAAAACCAAAGGTGGAGGCATTATAATTCCATACTTCAAACTGTATTACAAAGCTGTAATCATCAAGACAGTATGGTACTGGCACAAAAACAGACACTTAGATCAGTGGAGCAGAATACAGAACCCAGAAATGGACACACAAATGTATGGCCAACTTTGGCAAAGCAGGAAAGAATATCCAATGGAATAAAGACAGTCTCTTCAGCAAATGGGTGTTGGAAACACTGAACAGCAACATGCAGAAGAATGAACCTGGACTATTTTCTTACTCCATACACAAAAATAAACTCAAAATGGATGAAAGACCTAAACATGAGGCAGGAAACCATCAAAATCCTAGAGGAGAAAACAGGCAACAACCTCCTTCACAGTGGCCACAGCAACTTCTTACTTGACATGTCTCCAGAGGCAAGGGAAACAAAAGCAAAAATGAACTATTTGGACCTCTCTGCACAGTAAAGGAAACAATCAGCAAAACTAAAAGGCAGCCAACAAAATGAGAGAAGATATTTGCAAATGACATATCACATAAAGGATTAGTATACAAAGTCTATAAAGAAATTGTCAAACTCAACACCCAAAAACCATGTCATCCAGTGAAGAAATGGGCAAAAGACATAGACACTTTTCCAAAGAATACATCCAGATGTCTAACAGACACATGAAAAGATGCTCAACATCATTCATCATCAGGGAAATACAAATCAAAACCACAATGAGATACCACCTCACACCTGTCAGAATGGCTCACATTAACAACTCAGGCAACAACAGATGTTGGCAAGGATGCAGAGAGAGAGGATCTCTTTTGTACTGCTGGTGGGAATGCAAACTGGTGTAGGCACTCTGGAAAACAGTATGGAGTTTCCTCAAAAAATTAAAAATAGAACTACCTATAACCCAGCAATTGTACTGCTAGGTATTTATCCAAAGGATACAGCAGTGCTGTTTTGAAGGGGCACGTGCACCCCAATGTTTGTAGCAGTGATATTGACAATAGCCAAAGTATGGAAAGAGCCAAAATGTCCATCTACTGATGGATGGATAAAGATGTGGTATGTATGTGTACACACACACACACACACACACACACACACACACACACACACACAATGGAATATTACTCAGTGATCAAAAAGAATGAAATCTTGCCATTTGTAACAACATGGAAGGAATTAGAGCGTATTATGCTAAGCAAAGTAAGTCAGAGAAAGACAAATATATGATTTCACTCATATGTAGAATTTAAGATACAAAACAGATGAACATAAGGGAAGGGAAGCAAAAATAATATAAAAACAGAGAGGGAGACAAACCATAAGAGACTCGTAAATACAGAGAACTGAGGGTTGCTGGAAGGGTGTTGGGTGGGGGAATGAACTACATGAGCAAGGGACACCAAGGAGGACACTTGCTGGGATGAGCACTGGGTGTTATATGTAAGTGACGAATCACTAAAATCTATTCCTGAAATCATTATTATACTATATGTTAACTAACTTGGATTTAAATTTAAAAAAAGAAAGTAAAATAAAATAGAAATCTCACTTCTTTATCATTCAAATGATAATCCACATTTTCCTATTCTACTCACCGAATCATGTTCAATATGACAAAAGAAATAATCAAAAAGCACAAAAGAGTAAAAACAAAAATCCAATTATTTCCTACTAGATGTCAGATATTTTAGCCTGGGGTACTAAATAGGCCTCAAATGTATTTGTAAGAGAAACAACATTTTAAATTCCACATTTATAAGAAACAAGTAACTGAAAAACACAAGAACTCAAATGATACATGCTTCCTTAAGTAAGAATTAAACCACCTGGCCTTGCTCTAAATAGGCCCATACTTCACAGAGTAAAATCCTGTGACTGTATCACACAATTACTTTTCACCTCCTTTCTCTACCCAAATACTTGGAACTACAAAGAGTAACACAATTCTTTTTTAGGTAATAGAATTTGAATAAAAATTCCTCCTACAATTTATAGGAGATTAGAAACAAGGGCCAATCGGGGCGCCTGGGTGGCGCAGTCGGTTAAGCGTCCGACTTCAGCCAGGTCACGATCTCGCGGTCCGTGAGTTCGAGCCCTGCGTCAGGCTCTGGGCTGATGGCTCAGAGCCTGGAGCCTGTTTCCGATTCTGTGTCTCCCTCTCTCTCTGCCCCTCCCCCGTTCATGCTCTGTCTCTCTCTGTCCCAAAAAATAAATAAACGTTGGAAAAAAAAAAAAAGAAACAAGGGCCAAAAAAGAACCTCTTCATGTTCCCCACTTCCTAATAGGTGAGGCCTAGGAAAACAAGAATAGGGTAACAACCTATGCCACTGCAATCACTTCTGATTACCCACCGAGCAGGAGAAAATAAATATACATAATGTACAATGGAATGGCAGCATGCAAAGGTCTACTGGTTGGCCTCGCTCTATTTTTTATAATAAATTTTAACAGGGTTTCAGACCAAAAAACAAAAAACAAAACAAAAAGATACAAGGGATTCATATTCTAGCAAATCACAAAAAAAAATCTATGTACGCTAAACCACCTACACCAAATCTCCTTATCTTCCTCACCTAATCTCTGACAAGTGATGGACTATTCAGTGGATTCAAAAGTAGAAATGTACAAAGACTGCCAGAAAAGTGAATAGCATCTATTGCTGAAGAACCAAAAAGTCAGGGGCACCTGGGCAGCTCAGATGGTTAAGCGACCAACTTCAGCTCAGGTCATGATCTCAACATTTCTCAGCCCACATGGGCTGACAGCTCGGAGCCTGGAGCCTGCTTCAGATTCTGTGTCTCCTTCTCTCTCTACCCCTCCCCTGCTCATGCCCTGTCTCTGTCTCTCTCTCTCTGTCTTTCTCTCTCCCTCTCAAGAATAAACATTAAAAAAAATCTTTTTTTAAGTCAAGCCAAATAAGTATATGAAAAGATGTTCAACATCATCACTCATTTGGGAATTGCAAATTAAAACTACAAGAGATGCCATTTTACACCCATTAGAATGACTACAATTAAAAAAAAAATAAAAGTAACAAGTGTTGATGGGGATGTGGAGAAATGGGAACCATCCTACATTAACAGTAGGAATGTAATATGGTGCACCTTCAAAAACAGCATAGCAGTCATTGTTAAGTTTAAAGAAATTTACCATAAGACCCAGCAATTCCACTCCTAGGTATCTAATTCCATGAGAAATGAAAATAAATGTCCATGTAAACAATGGCACATGGATATTCACACCAGCATTATTCCCAACAGCTCAAAACTGAAATTAACCCATATGTCCATCAACTGGAGAATGGACAGCCAAAATGTGATACATCCATACAATTTTATCTATTTAGCAATAAAAAAGAACAAACTGATAATAAATACTATAACACAGAAATAATTTACATACATAAACCCAAAATCATTAATGTGGGAATAAAAATGTTCCAAAATTGACTTATGGTGATGACCACTAAATACATTTACTAAAATTCACTTCCACTACACTGAAAATGTGTAAATTTCATAATATGTAAAATATGCATCAAAAAAGTTGTGGAAAAAAACACAACTGAGGTATTCAATTCATTTTATATGAATCAGAAATTAACACAGTATCCCTATTTTGCATTTATCTTAGTATACCGCAATCTAAAGTTTGACAACATGTAAAAGGTATATTAGACTAAAAACAACAACAACAACAAAAAAACAGGGAAAGTGAAATGTAGTTTAGGTCATAAGGTAAACAGAAAAGAAGACAAAGATATAACAAGATCTCCCATCTCTATTTAGCATGCATGTCTCTGGATACCTAAGGGTCAGGGAGATTGGAGACTCTAAGTGCTGCCTTTTGGAGGGAAAGGAAACTAACCTTGATCCTGCAGTTTTAAGTTACTTTGATCTTGCATTTTTAAGTTAATCACTATATATTTGTGTAGCTCTATAAAAAATAAAACATTTATCAAAAGAAATTCTAGTCTAAGCATTCCTCAATCTTCTACTCTTACAAAATATAAGGGCATTTAGAAATTTAGAGTAAAAGAAAAATAATGGATCATATGGTATTCTTATTTTTAATTTTTTGAGGAACCTCCATAGTGTTTTCCATAGTGGCTGCACCAATTTACATTTCCACCAGCAGTGTACAAAAGTTCCTTTTTCCCTACATCTTTGCTAACACTTGTTACTTCTTGTCCTTTTGATTCCAGCCATTCTGACAGGTGCGATTTGCATTTCCCTGATGATTAGTGATGTTGAGTACCATTTCATGTGTCTGTTGGCCATCAGTGGTCTTCTTTGGAAATGTCTATTCAGGTCCCTGCACATGTTTTACTGAATTATTTGGTTTTTGATATTGAGTTATAAAGGTTCTTTATATATTTTGGATTTACAAAAAAACAAGAACAACAAAAAAAAACCACACCAAAAGCATTAATTTGAACAGATACATTTACCCCTATGTTTACTGCATTATTTACAACAGCCAAGATATAAAAGCAACCCAAATGGCCATCGATAGATGAATGGAAAAAGAACATCTGGTATACAATACTAGCTGTAAAAAAAGAATAAGATCTTGGCATTTGTACCACTATGGGTAGACCTAGAGGGTACCATGCTAAATGAAATAAGTCAGACAGAGAAAGATATTTACCATATGATATCATTTATATATGGTATCTAAAAAACAAAACAAACAAGCAGAAACAGACCCATAAATACAAAGAACATAAATAGACCCGTAAATACAAAAAACTTGCGGTCACCAGAGGGGAAAGGGGGGCAGGACAGGCAAAGGGGAGAAGGAGAGTTGGGGATACAGCTTCTAGTAAGGGAATAAGTTAAGAGGATAAAAGGTACAGCATAGGGAATACAGTCAATGGTACTGTAATATCATAGTATGGTGACAGATGATGGCTACAGTTGTGGTGAGCACAGCATTAACATATAGAGATGCAGAATTACTATGCTGTACACCTGGAACTAATGTAACATTGTGTGTCTGCTATTCTTCAATTCAAATAATAATAACATAATTACTGCCAAAATTAATTATATATTTTCCATGGGCCAAGTAGAGTGCTAAGAAATTCATATATATGATCTGATTTAATTTTTATAAAAATCCCAGAAAGTGGGTAAAATTACCATCTTCCTTCTCCAGATGGGGAAACTGAGGCATAAGTTGATGATGTGAGTTTCCCATGGTTTCCAACAAGGAAATAGCAATAACAATGTCATGTGAGAGAATGCCACCTAAAGGGGACAGCCCTATACTAAGGAATTCCTAAGTTAGGCTGACACATTCCAGCCAGAACCTTCCTCTCATAAGCCTGGAGACTCTGTTTAGAACACTGTCCAGGGGAAATAAATAAGATGTAAGATGTAAACCATGAGACTGAAATGAACCCTAGGACATAAAAATCTGACTAGTCCCACATTATTAGTATTGACTTTTCAAATCAGCCTCAGCTAAAGACACCCTCCCAACTTGGCTCACAGCCCCTCTGCTATCATTCCTACATTCTTGATTATTTAACTCCGTTCAGGAACAGCAAGGCTGCAACAGGCTGAATAGTGAGGGCCTTCCAGACTCTCCTCTACTCCCAAAACATTAAGCCCATCCTCTTCACGTGGCCTTCTGGACTCCTCTTCATTGGTGTGAACCCTTTAAACCTATCTGGCTTCAGGAAATGTCAGATCCCCCTCTCTCAGTGCTGTCCATCACAGCCCTCGCCATCTGCATCACTGCTTGGGTAACCAGATCTTCCATACTCTACTACGTACTTAAAGTGTGCATATTGTTACTGGGGGTGGGAAGCACACTTACACTATTGTATATTCCTGGAAGTATCTAAGCAAAATGTTAGGCACAAGAAATACTTCATGATTTCTAAAGTATGAATATCTTTTATTATTTGCGCTTTTTCATGTAACTATATTTGTATTCATAAGTGTTTTATTTTGTTTTGTTTTTTTAGAGAGAGAGCACACGAGGCGGGGAGGGGAAAGAGGGAAGGAAAGAGATCTTAAGCAGGCTCCACACTTAGTTAGTTGGAGTGGAGCCTGACACGGGGATTGGACCCCCGACCCTGGGATGATGACCTGAGCCAAAATCAAGAGTAAGACACTCAACCAACCGAGCCCCCCAGACACCCCTGTATTTATAAGTATTTTGTTTGTTCTACCAATACTCTTAAGATTATAAGCTCACTGTTCTAATATATAACTTCATTTCTTTGTACAATAATATATGTTTAATTTTTTTAAGAGAATGAGTGGGCAAGCATAAATTACTTTTTTCCAGAAGTACTGAAGTCATTTTATATATTTTTAGTTACCTAAGTGACCACCATTTTTTTTATATATTTAAATCAAAGGACATTAAATAAACATCTCTTTATTCACTGTAAACAATCAACGAAACATATGTGAAAATCATTTGGAAAAAAAAAATGGAAAACAGTAAAAGCACTTTTCTTTTGCCAAAATAATCAAGTGCCAAAAGTTGTTATAATTGGCAGGCAAGTAAACTCGGCCAGTATATGTAGATGTAAATACAACGGGGCAAAACTAGCATAAAACTATGAGTATGTGAATATAATGCACATATACACACATGATTACAAAACCGAAAAACAACAGGGAGGAGGAATTTGAAACAAAGCAAGAACGTTTACTTCCATTACAGTACTTCATTTCATAACAATAAAATGTTAATAAGAAAAGAAAATGTGGAAAGAAAAGCCCAGATCTGTATACGTTTGAAAAATACCCAGAACTAAGACATTTCATACCTGTAAACATGGCATGAAAATAAGGACTACAGGCAGCCAGCACCACTCTGTGAGCAGAGATCTCCATGTCTTCAGCCACAATTGTGACATCACACAGCAAGTTTTGACTGTTCACAAAGCAGAGAAAGAGAAAATTTTAATGATACCGATAATAAATGTATTCAGCATCCTGTGCTAAAATATTACAGTAAAAATTGCAACATATTACACTCTTCTGAAGTTGAGACTTAAAACTGCCATCCTTTACTTTAAAACAGAATTCCTTAAACGTGAAGCTACAGAAAACAGTCACAACAAAGACCCGACATGCATTGGGCCCTCACTCAGAATCTTGCCTTTGTTCAACAGGGAAACCTTTCCCAACTTGATTAATGATTTCTCAACCTAAATAAATTACTGGCAGCAAACCATCAATGGATTGTAAAAGGAGAGGATGTTTGAATTAAGAACAGTTTGAATTAAGAAGTGGCAGATGGCAGTCTCACATTAAGATGAGACAAAATAAAATGTATGTAGAAAACCAAATTGGGTCAAAGTACCAAAAAAAAAAAAAAAAAGATATTTAAAATGATGCTGGGTCATCAAGCAAAGGTAAAACTATATTCAATTGCTCCCACTACTTAAAAGGCATAGAAGACATTTGAGGCTTAACTTAATCACAACATTTTACCAGTGCAAACTATCTCTTTTCTCAAAGCTGGAAAACATTACCACGTACAAAATTAAAAAGCATTTTGTTACCTTAAAACAAACCATTATTCAGCAAGCATAATTATACCTCCCATTCTGAAATATCCATTTTGAGCCATTCAAAACCATACGGTGAACACTTTCTACATTCTACACAAACTGCTAGATGAGCTTCTCCCACTAAATAAGAATGTCACAGGATATCTTTTTGGCAAAAAGTGGTGCTGATGCTTATTCCAGAACAAGCAAGGAGGCTGCACTCTAAAACTGACCTTACTGGTAGTCATGTCATTAATGACTGAAACAGGTGTGGTGAACCCAAAAGTCCTTTCCACACCTCACACACCCAAGCATGAATTTGTGTGTATCCCACACACAGGTCACACTTGGTCCCCTCCTCCACTATTCTATCTCCTACAAGGATGGCCTGCGGCCTGCTATAATTTTCTAGTAGCTCACAAGCAACATTTTCACATGAGCTTAACCAAATCCTTGAAGTTTTCCACTTTTCCACACTGCCTATTTCTGTAGAATTCACACCAAAAGTTTTTGGAGATCCTACTGGCATTGATTTTCCCTCCGGTCTAGGGGAAACTGTAAGAAAAAGGAGCACGGCAGCGCTGGTGATAACTGTGCTCCAGAGCCTCCCTGCTGATGAGCCTGCTGTGTCCTTCAGAGCAAAGTATGGCTCATGGGTGTCAATTTAATGGCTCAGGATGCTGTATGAGACATCAGGTAGGTCCCACGTTACAGTCATGGACAATAGAGTCATCAAAGGTGGCATAATCGTGATTCCTCCACTGTGAACACTGACAAAGTCTATGTCTGCTCTGAGAATATAAAAACCATACTGCAATTCTATGAATTCCATGGTTTCACAAGTAACCAGGGTGGGAAAATTCAGTGGTGTTTTCAGGAGGTTACTACGCAAGTGCTTTACCTGCATGTTTTATCTCATTTAGGACCCACCACAATCTTACGAGGTAGGTATTATTATGATTTTTACCCCCAAAATGTACAGCTGGGGAAGTCAAGGTTAAAGATGAACAATCAGCCTTAAGTCCCCACTTGTGGAATGCCAGGATTCAAATCCATGGAGTCTGGCTCCAAAGCCTTTTAACCACTACACAAAACCACCTGTGTGTTTTCAAGACTTGTTAAAGCTTGAATAAAACAAGGAATAAAAAGTATAAATCAGAGGCGCCTGGGTGGCGCAGTCGGTTCAGCGTCCGACTTCGGCCAGGTCACGATCTCGCGATCCGTGAGTTCGAGCCCCGTGTCAGGCTCTGGGCTGATGGCTCAGAGCCTGGAGCCTGTTTCCGATTCTGTGTCTCCCTCTCTCTCTGCCCCTCACCCGTTCAGGCTCTGTCTCTCTCTGTCCCAAAAATAAATAAACGTTGAAAAAAAAAATTAAAAAAAAAAGTATAAATCAAATAACACCAATCTATTATTTGGCATACCGTATACTAGAAACAATCTTAAGTTCTGTATATAGTTTATAAAAGGCACAGTTTTAGTGGGGTTTTAGCACTACATCTACAAGAATATTTAGAAAGATCAAATTCAACAAAGCACTGCAAGATCATCTCTGACCTTAAGGAGTCTAGCAGAAAGGAATGACCGTGCCAAGATTACACGATAAAGTAGAAAAAATCACTGTAAAGGTGCTATAGGGAAGCATCTAAAGCAGACTGGGGGTGAGAAAAGTCTTCCTGCAGCTACTGACCTTAAGCTGAGTTTTATAAACAAGTAGGCATTAGCGGGATAGAGAAGGAGCAAGGGAGCTCCTAACAGAGAGAACAGTATGTGCTACTGCATGGAGACGTGAGGCAGCACAGCACAATGGGGAACCCTGGAAAAAGGAAAGCAGAGAGAAAGAAGGGTGATCGAAGAGGAGGTCAGCAGAGTTTCACACAGTCTCTCAAGGACGGGGCCATCCAGGTTTTCCTACTATGGCCAGTGCATCTGGACACAACTCAAACATGAGTCAAGTACATTTTTATGCCGATTTTCCTTTTGTCAGTAGTAATCCTTCTTAGTGCCCTAGTTTCAAGATGGAACATAAGTGGAATTACACTTGGACACCCCAAAATCACATAATTAATTACATTTAGCTTCAATTACAATTACTTATTGATCAAAACCATCTAGCATAACACCTGCTGGCTGTCACATAATTAGCTCAGCCTTACTGGCTTATTAGCTGACATTAGTTAACTAGGAAGGTAAAAACACTGCCAAATCAGTATGTAGCCACACCCTGGGTTAGGTCACACAGAATCTAAGGGTCACATTCTAAAACAATAACATATTTGGTTCTAGTGCTTCATTTTTTATCTTTTTGTGTCCAGCAATAACGTATTTTATTTTGTAATGTTTTTTTCAATTTTTTCAATATTTTTTTTTTGAGAGAGAGAAACAGCATGAGCAGGGGAGGAACAGAGAGAGAGAGGGGAACACAGAATCGAAAGCAGGCTCCAGGCTCTGAGCCGTCAGCACAGAGCCTGCCTGATGCGGGGCTTGAATCCATGAACCATGAGATCATTACCTGAGCTGAAGTTGGATGCTTAACCGACTGAGCCACCCAGGTGCCCGAACAATAACATGTTTTAAAACGGCACTCAAAGACAAGAGAGCCCAGGAGCATTTGGGTGGCTCGGTGGGTTAAGCGTCTGACTTTTGATTTCAGTTCAGGTCATGATCCCAGGGTCATGGGATTAAGCCCTGAGTCAGGCTCCACACTCACATGGATTAAGATTCTCTCTCTCTCGTCCCTCTCCCCCGCTCCCACTTGCTCTTAAAAAAAAAAAAAAAAAAAAAAGAGATCTGACCAGCTTTCTTATCTTCCAGCCAGTGTGTATCTAACTGAGTATGGCCCCTACCTCTTTCCAAATGTGCATGTTTGTAAGTAGTACAATAACTTTTGGATGAGGAGGAGGACAGGTACAAATGAAAAGTTTGGCAATAAAAATTAAAGTGAGTTTCTGAGTTTATATTCCTATTACTTGAAATTCAATGAAAGAATGAATGACAGAAGGAAAAGTCTTCCAGAATAGTAAGACAAATAATTGCTATTTAGCAAAATTTGCATCTATTCATTCATCATCAAATATCCAGAGTGGCTACTGTGCGCCTAGCACTATGTTCATTTACCACAATAGCAAGGCAATGCCCATGACAGCAAGGAGTTCCCAGTGGAGTGGGGAGAAACAGACAAGCTAACAGCTAATTACAAAAATGAAACTGTAACTTTTAAGATGGGGCACGTGTGGCATGTTTGGGAAGATATAAGAGAGGTGAAGCCCAACCTTAAGGTGGCTTTGCAAAGGAAGATGCCTCTAAGCTCAAATGTGGAGAACAAAAATTATACAGGCCTTTTGTAAAACCCAAATTGCCTAGAAAAATGAAAGGCACTCCAAAACCTAAATGAAACAGCATCATGCAAACTGGTCCTTCTCAGGAAAAATGCTGCTTTGAAAATTAATGAAACATGCCTGACATACCAAGACATCCTTTAGTTTCCTGACACAAAGTCACAAATTCCTAAGAGGAGAAAAACCGATCACTGCTGTGTACATATCAGGCTTTCAGAGGTCAAAAATAATTAGTAGTCACATAAAACAAAAATTGACTTTCTACTGGAAGCCGGCAGGGTGAGGCAATCACATGGCATCTGTCTGTCTTTCTTCCTCGAGTGCCACGGAAAACCTAGAGGCACTGCCTGCCACATGGAGTGGACTCCGTAGCTCGTGAGACGAGGCTTCCACCACAGCCCATGGGCAAACCCCATACCACGTCCTGGAATGTGTCCAAAGTCATCTCTGGAACAGCAACAGGTGTTAGGATAAAGACACAATAGCAAGACATAAAAAGAAACGAGGCAAGGGGTCAGAGGTCAAGGAAAGCAGCCAAGAAGTTTAAAAACTGGTCAGGAAGCAGAGGGAGAGCCAGATGTGGAGGTGCTGTTCAGGACATGGCTGCATCACTGAGTACTGGTCACTCGGCATGAAGGGAGATGAGCTGGTTTAAAGGCGAAAGGCTGCACAACTGCTGACTTAAATTAGTCATATTTAACCAACCCTCCTCTGACAATTTCATTTAACAGACAAGGGAGATGCAATCTGGCTTATAATGTCAATAATCTCAAAGATCAACAGAACTCCATGGCATGTGTCACCACCATCTTCCTTCTTTTTCTTCTTAGAACTATGATGGTTTGATTTTGATATGAATTTGAATTTCTGTGGCAGTTAAGCACAGGGAAAAACGTAGAGGCTGGGTTTACCCAACACAGATTCACCACCATAGTGTAAGTCCTGATAGCACAGCCCCCTCAACAGATTTGCACCTGCTGAAATTTTCAAACAGAAAGCAGGAAGTGGTGACAATGTGGAAAGTTGTAGGACAACCTACTACAGTCAATAACTTAGAAACTGCCTTAAACTAGCAAGGGTCCCAGAATATAGAGATTATTCTTTTCAAACAGAATCAAGACAGCAGAATGACAGTGAGGGGTGTCTGGGTGGCTCAGTCGGTTAAGCATCTGACTTCAGTTCAGGTCATGATCTTGCAGTTCATGAGTTCGAGCCCTGCATCAGGTAAGTTTAAGCCAAGCCTTGGGTTCCCATGCTGATAGTGCGGAGGCTGTGTGGGATTCTCTCTCTCTCTCTCTCTCTCGCTCTCTCTCCCCCTCTCTCTGCCTCTTCATGGGATTCTCCCTCTCTCCCTTTCTCTCTCTCAAAAAAGAAAAAAATTAAAAAATAAAAAAGAGTGACAGTGAAAAATGACAAAACAGAGCTACTGGAAGGCACAGGGAAAAGTGTGTTACTAAATATCTGCAGAGAAGGGAAGGTAACATCTCCAGATTTGAGGACCTGCAAGAACACTTGGTCACAGTTGAGAGAAGATGAAAAGAATAATTAGAAATAAAATGAAGGAAGAGATTAGGGACAGAGAAAGGCTGGTGGGGAGAAGAACAGAGAAATGAGGAAGGTGAAGGATTTCGGGGGGTAGGGGCGGGAAGAGTAATGCAGAGATGAGTTTCTGAATATGCAGATGAAAAGCCTCTGTGGTAGAAAGTGTAGGATGCATACAAAGGAAACTTCCTCATTACAAAGTATTTTTTAATTGGTGAAATAAATCATGAGCTACTCTTAACTATAGTAATTTAAAGAAAAAAGCCAGAGTAAGATCTTCTGATTTTCTGATTTAACAGGCATAGTAAAAGCGAGCTCTGAAGCCAGTAGGTATTCAACAACATAAAGAAAGGGAAAAGAAAGGAGTTGGGTCAGTAAACTCATTTATTACTATCCACTATTGGTATTCTTTGAAATGTTCAATGATCCTGTCCATGCTCAATAAACACCACTTAAAAAGAGATTAATCACATGTGCTTAAGAAACACTGCAGAAGATTACCAGTTAAAGTGAGACTAGAAGTTTCAAACTGTATCTTAAAATTTCTAAATAAACAAGTCTATTTGATTTGGGGCTCTACCCAACTGCTCTATCTTTCAAGGAATGTTTTACATCCTACTCTAGTATAACATGAAAACAAAAGAACCTGGCAATGTTTTACTACAGAAAAAAATATATGTTCGAGCAATAAAAAAACTCACATCGTATGTAACTTCCTGAAATCTCTTTTAAAAACAGTCACATAAAGGAGTGCCTGGGTAGCTCAGTCAGTTAAGCATTTGACTTTGGCTCAGGTCATGATCTCACAGTTCATGAGTTTGAGCTCCCCCGCTTGCACTGTCTGCCTGTCTGTCTGTCTGTCTCTCTCTCTCAAGAATAAACATTAAAAAAATAAAAATAAAAACAGTGAAATAAAGCTGTGAAGAGAAAGGGAGATTCACTTGTTTGTTCTTTAATTCACTTGCCATCTAAGCAACCGAGTATAAATAACCAAAGAGCCACAACTCCAATTTTTCATAGATGCACAATAGATAACTTAATCCTACTGGTGATCTGGATCCACAAGGTCTAAATGTCCTGGAGGAAAAATACAATAGGCACTCCTTTAAAAGACAGCTTCAGGCTTTTTTGATTAAATTATACTTGGGAAGGTAAAAACTGCTGTTATAACTGACCTACTAAATATTTATGACTTAGGTATGATATATAGAGGAGCACTTGAACTGCTTCAAATGATTTATCCTTACTAAAAACTTTCAACTCCTTAATATATCTTAAGGATCAAAATTCTCTTCCTTCTAAACAAGCAACAGGTTGGCCCTAACTAACAGTCACTGAAATTTTTAAAGCTCAGATACTCTTATCCCATAACCTACAAAACAGAAGTTGTGTGTGTGTGTGTGTGTGTGTGTGTGTGTGTGTGTGTGTGTGTGTTTAATGTAAAGGCAAAAAGCTATCTCTTGACATTTCCTTTTTGGGGCCACCTCAAAAAGCCCACAGCATAATGTTCTCAATAAAACCTATGTCTGAGATTTAGTCTGCTTGTCTTCTCTACAGACTCAATACAGTGTTTTACACATAATTAGATCTATTGCTTTGATTTTGAAAATGTCACTATCCTGAAAAATTCCTACCCCCAACAATTCAAGCTTGGGAAGTTGAAAGAGCTGAATTTTCTGCCAGAGATGCGTTGCTAAAAAGACCTGTCCTTTCACTACACTGCCAGATTGTGCCTCCAACACCATTCATCTTACAACGCTGCTCCCTTTTTCAAAAACCTTCACTGATTCCCAGTGCCCACAGGATTAAGTCCAAATTCATCACGCTATTTAAGCCTGCACAATTCAGTCCTTCTCCCACTTCCTAACCTTTTCTGCACAGACTCCCCAGCACGAACTCTTGATTCACTTTATCCAACAAGTTATGTTTATCCCCCCCATAGCTCATGCAGTCATCCAGGCCAGGAACTGCCTTTCCTCTCCTGTCCTTTGTATGAATCCTACTGCCTGCGATCAGGTCCAGCAGAAACCTCTTCTTTGGGCTGCTGTGGATTTCTCCTGTGAAAATCCTCTTCAGCATGCACTGTTCCCCCACCTCATCCTCTCCTCTAGACATCTCCTATAGCAATCTAGACATTCGCAGGGCATGGGCCAAGTCTGATGCTGTTTCTGGCTCCCGCACAGCCGCGCATGCTAGCAGATTTCAAAGGAGAACCAGCTGCTTACAAACACTTGTAGAATACACTGTTTACAAGTAACTGCAGGGTTTTTAAGCCAAGTAATTTTAAGCTATTCAAGCTCATATTGGGCTGGGACATGGAGCTATATCTGGGCCTCCTGTCTAAAAAAGAAAACAAAAACAAAAAACTAGTTTAAAGAAAATGTCACATTCTTTTTCTATAAACTATATTAATTCTCAAACTTAAACTTTACAAAGCTCTTGCCCACTCACTCCCACTCCCCCAACCACACCTTACAACAACCATGACTAGAAAACAAAAGTGACTTTTACTCCTAAAATATCACTTCCATCAGTCAAACATTCATAAAAACGCTCTCTAGTGTATGGCTGTTACTCTACCAGTTAAAGGCAAGGGCCCAAGAGCAGAGCAATCAGAACAAGGAAGTTCTCTCTTCCCAGAAGTCAGGAAACCACTCTCAGCTACCTCTTCCTGGCAGCAGGAAGTTGATGCAATGGCAGGAAATTAAAGATTTTCAGCTGTTTAAAGAACAGGCTTCCTCCAAGATTTTTTTTTTTAATTACTCAAATGGGCCATAAGGGTTAAGAGAGAAGTGAATGATATTTTAAAAAATGTTTAATGTTTATTTTTATTTTTGAGAGACAGAGAGAGAGAGCATGAGCAGGAGAGTGGCAGAGAGGAGGAGAGACCCAGAATATGAAGCAGGCTCCAGGCTCAGAACCCAATGTGGGGCTGGAATTCACGAGCCGTGAAATCACGACCTGAGCCAAAGTCAGACGCTCAACCAACTGAGCCACCCAGGTGCCCCAGAAGTGAATGATATTTAAAACAAACAAAACAAAAGGGTTCTGATGAATCCCAAAGAGAGTTTATTAAAAACAAAACAAAAACAAAAAACAATATCAGTTAGTGAGTTTATTAAAACAATCCTGGATATAGAGCTGGCAGCGAACACCCTCTGGCTATTTAAAAGTCGTTCTTTGTTCTGAAGATCAGCATCAACTACCAGCCTGGTGACACGTTGGTTCCTGATATGGTACGACACAAAGAGTAAGACGCTGTTTCACAGCCATATAGTTCACACCCAAAACGGGACACATAGGTACATGAAGGCTAGAGCAAAATAAACCCAGGATGAAGCAAGGACACCAGTGCTGTGCATGTAAGCAGGAAAAAAATCTCACAAACTCAGAGAAGTCAGAGCAGCAATGAACCTCACATTCCATCCTGTCTCCTCCCTTCATTTTATAGTTAAGCCTCAAAGAAGTAAAACAGTTCGCCCAAGTCCAGAGTGTGTCCCTAAACCGGGGTCATCCACCTCAGGGGAAGGTGTCACCTTCCCTGAAGTTTAGTGAGTCATGCCTAGGTCAACAGAGGCCCTACTCACACCAGTGGAAGGCCATGGTTATGGTGCTCCCACAGAAGGGGGTGGGCGAGGAAATGTGAACAGGAAAAAGTCAGTCTTTCTAGACTTTTCAAAGAAAAAGAAGAGCCATTAAAAATCTCAGTCTTGGGGCGCCTGGGTGGCGCAGTCGGTTAAGCGTCCGACTTCAGCCAGGTCACGATCTCGCGGTCCGTGAGTTCGAGCCCCGCGTCGGGCTCTGGGCTGATAGCTCAGAGCCTGGAGCCTGTTTCCGATTCTGTGTCTCCCTCTCTCTCTGCCCCTCCCCCGTTCATGCTCTGTCTCTCTCTGTCCCAAAAATAAATAAACGTTGAAAGAAAAAAATTAAAAAAAAAAAATCTCAGTCTTAAAATGACCAGACTAGGGTCACCTGGGTGGCTTAGTCGGTTAAGCGTCCGACTTCAGCTCAGGTTATGATCTCGTGGTTTGTGAGTCTGAGCCCTGTGCTGACAGCTCAGAGCCTGGAGCCTGCTTCAGATTCTGGGTCTCTGTCTCTCTCTGCACCTTCCCCACTCACACTCTGTCTCTTTCTCTCTCAAAAATAAACATTAAAAAAAAAAAAATTAATGACTAGACTATTTTTCTTACTTTTCAGATCCATTTAGTAACCACTGCAGTTTACATTCAATAACTACTGTTAAAACGGGATTAAAAAACTAGAACAGCACATCCGGACCTGCTGGATTATCCCACTACATATTTTCCCAAAGACTAAATGAAAACATTAGAAATACTATCAGAGCTGGACTAGGAAGCAAATCAAGTATGTTATAGTCGATTTAACTTCCTTGTCCCTCTCCACTCCACTCTCCACCTAGCAGCAAGTATGTTCTTTTCAAAGTACAAATCTGATCATGTCACTACCCTGCTTAACACTCTCCAGTGGCTTCCTCCCATGACAACAAGACTGAAATGTGTAAGGCCCAGAGTATGCTGGGCCCTACCTGCCCACTGAGGCTCCTCTCTCGCCATGACCCCCTTGACATTTGTGCTCCAGCTGCCCCTCATTTCCTCCAATAAGGCCAGCTCTGTCCCACCACCAGACTTGGGCACTGCCATTCCCTGTGCGTGGAACAGTTTTCTAACCTCTCCCACCCCCATCCTGCCTTCATTTCCTTACCTCTGTTTTGCTTTAGTTCTCAGCACAAATATTTCTATCAGGTCAGGAAGCGTTTCCTGACCACTGTTATCAACCTTCACAGCACCAGGCAGCCCTCCTTCATAGCACTTACTGCCATTAAAATGTACAGTAAATTATGTGTGTAATCCTCTGATTAATGCCTGCTGCCTGCATTCAACCATAAGCTATGTGTCTCATGCTCACCATTGTATCTCCAGCACCCAACAGATAAATATTTATTGAATCTTTACGTAAAGAAAAAACAAAGAAATGATGGGCCTAAAGGGTGGACTTTTACGAAGACATACCACATAGACATTGAAGGACAGTTTAAGTCACTCCCTTCTTTTTAGCCCAAGCTTTTAAATATATGTACTTTCACAAAGAGAACAATGCGGAAAAAAATACTTTCACAAAGGGCTAAGAAAACTAAACCAAGGTTAATACACATATTAGTCTTTTAATTAAAAAAAAAAGAACAACTATTCATTTTCCAATCAACTTTTAAAGTCACTTCTTTCATATCAGTGACCTTTAACATACTTAAGAATAACGTTAATAATGGGCAGGTCACCAGTCCTCAAAATTACTACCACCACCACCACCAAAGTATCACATTTTTCCCTTACAGTTTTCTTTCCATATTCTTTGTGATAAGTGAGAAACCCTACACCAAGCCATCCAATAGAACTATGGGATATATATATAATATAAAATATAATGCAATTCATAATTTTCTAGTAATCACATTAAAAAAGAAACAAGTGAAAATAATTTCACTAATATATTCTATTTAACCCAAAATATCCCATATATTATCATTTTTAAATGTAACCAATATTCTTAAAAGTTATTAATAAAACATTGTACATTCTTTTTTGTACTAAATCTTGGAAATCCACTTTGTATTTTCTACTTACAGAACATCTTAATTCAGATTAACCACATGTGGCTAGTTGCTACATATTGGAGACCAGCCTTATACTATTCATGCTTCTGATTAAAAAAAAAAAAAAAACCCGTAGAAAAAGCTTTTAATGTTCTCTATATCAAATAAAGAACCAATGAGGCATGAAGAGCATATTCACTAGAAACAACTACAAAATAAAGGGAAGAGACCCATGTTACATGAATATTAATGTAATAATACCTTCTTAATTCATTCATGACTTTGAAAGCTTTCTTCATATGCCAAGGATTCACTGTCACTGGGCAGTGTTTTTCAGTATTATCATCTTTTGAATCGAGAGGCTTCTGATGACCCTGCTTTGTGCATCTGTACATAAAAGAAAAAAAACAGAAAAGATCTTATTAAAAATAATTTAGTTCTGGCTTATTAGGCTATAAGAGATACAACAAATCTCTCAAATTCATTTAGAGGAAGTCTTGCAGTATATCCCAATGTAAGATCAAGACACAATTCAGAGCACTCTCTGATGGTCACTACGATTGCAACAAAAAAGTGGGTAATCACCTCCATGGTGTCAAAGCTCTATCACAAAGGAGCACAGAAAATTCAGTGAAAGTGGTTCAGCAGATACTTTGAAATAAAAATGCTGAGAAATGATCTCTGTTGGAAATTAACATGCTTTTAACAATCTGCTGTAGTCATACATTATTTACAAACCAAGACAGGAACAGGACCGTATTTTACACAAGCTTCAAAAACTTAGACTCTGATTTGAATTTTGCTCTCTACCTGCCAGGTTATTTATTTACCCCATATATTTCAGACCTACTCTTGTAACAAGAGATTAATCCTGTTAGCTAAAGTTTATTGAGTATTTACTATTCAGCAGCCACTGTGCTAAGCTGTTTACTTGTATTATTTGCTTAATCTTCACAACAACTCTGTGAGCTCATTACTATTACCATCCCCATTTAACAGATGAAAAGATGAAGGCAAAAAACAATTTAGGTAACTAAATAGTAGAGCTGGGTAAGAGCAAAGTCAGTCTGACTCTTTGAGCCCATTCTTTTCACTAATGTTCAATACCATTTCCTACATTAAGCAATGATATTTAACTTCATATTTAAACATAATTTTTAAGAGCACAGGCTGTATTAGTATTGCTGTATAAACTACTCTTTTGAGACTTGGGAGCAAAAAAATTAACAAATAAAATCAGGGTACCATGGCAGGGAGTGGGGATTAACTACTAATGGACACAAGGGAACTTTCTGAGAAGATAGTTGCACAACTCTAGAAATGTACTAAAAAATCACTGAATTGTACAACTGTAATAGGTGAATTTTATGGCATGTAAATTATACCTCAATAAAGCTATTAAAGAAAAAAATCAGGATACCAAATTAAGCCTAAAGACATACTTGCATATATATCACACAAAGGACAACAGGCAAACATCATTATTTATTGCCATATTTCTCTTCATACCTCTTCCTTTCCTGACCCATTCTGAAAGGATCATTTATTTTTAAAGTATTACCTCTTAGGAATTCACTCAGCAAACATTTTTTGAGTGCCAACTATGTACCAAGCACCATTCTAGGCACTTGGAATACTGGTGAACAGTGAACAAAAAAAAGACTCCTACCCTCACAGAGCTTGGAGTCTAGCAGGGGCGATGGGGAGGAGACAATATGCAGAACAAATCAGTAAAACAGGCAGCACGTCATAAAATAAGAGCTACGGATATAAGAACAAAGGCAGGGTAAAAAGACTCGAGAGGACGGAGTGATACAACTTGCACTAGTCAACAGGGTCATCAGGTCATCAATAGCCCAACTGAGAAGTGAGATCTGAACCAAGACTAGGAGGTGAGAGAAGGTCCAGAAGGAATGAAGAGCTAAAGCCAAGGCCTACATGTGCCTGGTGTGTTCCAGGAATGGTGAGGCCAGGGCTGGGGCTAGGGGGGCAGAGGGGAGTGCAGATCATGTAGGACCTGTGGGACACTGTAAGGACTTTGGCTTTTACCCTGAGTGAATAGGGAGGCATCACAGAAGAATGACACCATCCAAGTTACATTTTCAATAGGATCACTTTGGCTGCTGGGTGAGAACAGTCAATGTGGGCAAAGATAAAAGAGTGTAAACTATTTAGAAGAGTGATTCAGTAGGAGATGCCAGAGGCTCAGAGCACGGTAGTAGCAGTGGAGGTAGGAGCAGTGATGAGAAGTCGCTGGGTTCTGGGTATATTTTAAAGGTAGTGCCAATAAGATTTGTTAACGAAATGCACATGGTGCATCAAAGAAAATCAGGATGACTCCCAATTTTTTGGTTTGAGCAACTGGAAGGACTGAGTTTCCATTGAGATGGGGAAGGCTGCAGGTGGAACCAGTTTGGGGGTAGGAAGATCAAGAGCTTAGCCTTCACATATGTTGGTTTTAAGATATCAGACATCCAAACGAAGATGTAAAATTGGCATATTAGAGTCTAGAGTTGGAGAGAAAACTTTACCTGGGTAGAAACGTACACATAGAAGGTACACGAAGCAATGGAACTCAAGCACTCAAACATTAATGTAACCTCTACCATTAACCACAGATGCTATCTTTGCTCAGTCCTCCATTCAACACTAATTGAGGCATCTGATTCTTCAAGGGTATGCATACCAGAAGTGGAGATAAGTCATGTGTCCCTATCACTTGAGAGTTTTTAAAGGGGGGGCCTTACAAGCAAATGAGTACAAGACCCTGCCTCCTGGAGGTGAGCCCGCAGCTGGAATGGGAGAATAGGATAGTACATCCTCGTGTGTGTGTGTGTGTGTGTGTGTGTGTGTGTGTGTGTGTGTGTGTG
>NW_024412376.1:25109074-25119701 GCF_014898765.1 Herpailurus yagouaroundi
GTGTGTGTGTGTGTGTGTGTGTGTGTGTGTGTGTGTGTGTGTGTGTGTAGAGGGATGAGTTATGCTTGGCCTGAGAAAAAGAGCTAGTAAGTCTAGGAGACAAAGATGAAAGAACATTCAGATCTGGTGGAGGGGACTGGGAAACATTTTATAGTTTAAGACGTATTCTCATGCTATTCCCCACCACCCTTTCATAAAGAAAACAGTAGGAAGAAAGGGAAATTATATAGATATATTCAACCTATGCAAACTTTCTGACCACATAACACTGAACATCCACATGTATAGCAACTTAAGAAGTTTTACATTAGCTTCTAGTTTAATAACTTAAGAGTTTATAACAAGAGGGAAATATAATATTGAGGACTGACAAAACTATCACAGAAGGGCTTTTCAATGCTCAGAATGGAAGTGAAAGCAACTCAGTCCTAGAAAGAATACCATTATTTAAGAGCCAAGAGTGTTTATATTTGCTTAAGAAATTATGAATTAAAACTGCCTGCATTAGAGAATTAACTTTAAAACAGCTACCATACATGGGGTGCCTGGGTGGCTCAGTTGGTTGAGCCTCTGACTTTGGCTCAGGTCATGATCTTGCAGTTCATGGGTTCAAGCCCCTGCTCAGAGCCTGCTTCAGATTCTGTGTCTTACTCTCTCTCTGCCCCTCCCCCGCTCACACTCTCTCTCAAAAACAAACATTAAAAAAAAATTTCTTTTAAAACTACCATACAGCAATCAATATCTATATAGGTGCATTCTTAAAGCTATGTTCAGCTCCTGCTTTTTCTGATGTACTCCATAAACTCTACAAAGAAAAGACTTTATTCAAAGGCTTAAAGGAATAAGTAAGAAATAACACTGACTTTTTTTTTTAAGTGTTCTCTGTACTGAGAGCTACTTACAAATACAGCACCCTGCTGCACAGGGCTACATTTTCAACACTGAAGTCCTTTCCATAATTTTCCATTTCCTATATGGTTTTGTGTTAGACAGTCTCTCACTCAGAAGCAGAACTGAGTAACAAAATGATACATCATGCCTAAAACTACAGATGTGGAAAATGAACATACACTAGGAAGCAGCTAAGTGGGAGGTGAAGGTTGACCCTTTCAGGTATACCAGTAAGTGCAGTTAAACCTTCTCCCTGCTTCCCTCTGAAGCAGGGAGGTAGCCTTTTCCAGAGAAGCTCCTCATTCTGAGAACTGTCTTCTTTTAATTATCTAGAAGAGATACTTTTTCAAAGTTCTTTCATTTTAAGTCTTTCCCCAATTCTAACTCGCAACCAGTCTTAAAACTTTCCAATAGCTTACTGCTATCAAAACATACTCAACATAGTTGAGGTTTCCAAGGGTCTGGATCCCAATACACAGCTATGTTTTATAAGAATCTTTGAGTCTTCCTTCAATGACTGACTCTTGTGTAAATTTCCAGCTGTGGGTAAGGTTGGCTTCTCAGACCAGGTAACTAGGTAACTCTAACTCTGCCCCAAAACACACTAGTGACAGAAATGAATTCTCAGAGAAGAAGAAAATAAAGTCTCTCACAGGGCTGTCTCCCTCAAAGAGTCAATATCCATAAGCAAAGGTTTAAACCTACTGCAAGACTTCTGTGGCCATCTTAGAAATGAGGCATAGTTTCTTTAGATATACATTACTTGTTCTGGCAGAGTGATTCCTAATGGCAGGGGTCAGAAGGATGAGAAGCAAGGAGTACCTGGGTGGCTCAGTCGGTTAAGTGTCCAACTCCTGATTTTGGCTCAGGTAATGATCTCATGGTTTGTGAGATGGGGCCCCATGTTGAGCTCAGTGCTGTCAGCTTGGGTATTCTCTCTCTCCCACTGTCTCTGCCCCTTCCTCACTCATGCTCTCTCTCTCTCTCTCAAAATAAATAAACTTCAGAAAAAATTTTAGGAGCGCCTGGGTGGCTCAGTTGGTTAAGCATCCAACTTGGGCTCAGGTCATGATCTCACGGTTCGTGAGTTTGAGCCCCGTGTCAGGCTCTGTACTAACAGCTCAGAGCCTGGAGCCTGCTTCGGATTCTGTGTGTCCCTCTCTCTCTGCCCCTTCCCTGCGTGTGTGTGCTCTCTCTTACTCTCTCTCTCAAAAATAAATTTAAAAAAAATTTTTTATTATTGATTTTTAAAAATCAATGAGCCAAACAATTTTTCAAACTGCACTCAACCATCCTTTTTCCCATGAAGATTTGGGCAAGCCCTTTTTATAGGACTAGGTATATCTGAATGACAGCATCTCCAGGAGCAGGGGTGAAAGGCAGCTATGTATAATTTCAAAACAAAACAAAACAAAAAAAGTGATGTAATATGTCCCACCACCCACTTCCCTCCCACCCCGGGACAATCATCTCAGATTGAGAACAAACACTTTAGAACATATGAGTTGTTTGTGTTTTTAGGGTTTTCTGGTAGAAACAATGCTGTAACTCATGTGAATGATGCAGCTGCAAAATTTAACAGGGGACCAGACATTTTCACATGTAGGACACAAATACTTAGCCCCTGGGTGGCCACCATCTCAGCTCTCCCCTCTGCCTGTTCACCTCAAAGGCTGTAAGACTCCCTTGCTCACAATGAGTCACCCACCATTACTCACAAACTTCTGCCAAGTTCACATCAGCAGCTGTTGTTTTCAGTCACCATCCATGCTCTACGGCTCTGAAGTTTCTCCATTACTTTATAATATCTCTTCTATTTTCTGTGCTGTCTTCCCTAACTAAACTTCCACTCAGAAGCTGATTATACTAACAACGCTCCAGTTTGCAAGTCCAAGATATCAGAAGGCCGATATTTTAACTAGTATGTTATGTCACTCTACAGTTTCCCAAGAAAATAGTCTCACATCCTTCATCTCACCCAAATAACCACCGTAGTATTTAGAGGTTGTAAAAATAGAGGGCTTTCTCCACTGGAAACAGGATTTGGTTTGTGGAAGAGTTGTGGCTTCAGTTTTTGCAATTAGCTAAAGACAAAGAGACATGCTCTGCAGATTCTCTTCAACTGTTTGGAATTCAAACTTTCATTAGGTATAGAGCCAGGAGACTAACTATCATCTACAGACATATGGTCCTATTACCAAATAAATATAGCTTTAAAAAAGTTAGTGTCTATATGTATTTACATGTAAGAATTTGGATTGTACCTTCAGTATGAAGACCTATAGAACTGAATATAAAGCATCTTGTGAGACAAAACAAAATCCCTGCTCTCCAGTCACAGAACACCTTACAAGACATCATAATGATGCCACTGAAATCTTGCCATTTGTGATGACATGGATGAACCTAAAGGGTATTGTGCTAATTGAAAAAAGTCAGACAAAGACAAATGCCACATGATTTCACTTATATGTGCAATCTAAACAAACAAACAAAAAAAAAAGAGAAAAAGACTCATAAATATAGAGAGTACAATCTGGTGGTTGCTAGTGAGGAGGTTTGGGGAATGAGAGAAACAGGTGAAGGGGATTAAGAGGTACCAACTTCCAGTTATAAAATAAGGCACAAGGATGAAAAGTACAGCATAGGAAATATAGTCAATAATATTGTAATAACTTTGCATGGTGACAGAATAAAAGGTAATGCCACTGAATACTTCAGTATAGCACATATATTGCCAAAAGTTATGTTTCAGATTTCTCTGAGCTGGAAAAGCTGGAAATGCCCAATTTTCCTAAAATGGATTAGCAATTAAGGGAGAGCACTGAACCTATTGGAGGACAGAGGGAGATCTCACACACACCCCGGACCCACTACTCTACCCCTGGGATTTAGTCATGTGGCTTTATGTTAAGTGTGCGGAGAAGCACTGGCAGGAGGATGTGGTTGGGATGTCTGAAGTGGAGAGGTTGATGGAAGTTGGAATATAATTGCTCTCTGATAGTAGAACAATAGAGCTGTAAAAAGCTCTGCTTCAGTTCAACTCAGCTTGCTCTCCCTCTTTCCCTCCCACCTACATGACAAACAGAGCACAATCAGGCACTTTTTGTCCCTGGCAGTGACTATTACCAGGAAAGGGACCAGGGTAAAAAGCATGTCTTATGCAAGATCAATCTTATTTTAAAGAATTTGTTATAAACAAACAGTTAACAAAGCGCTCTCAGAGTGGGATATTTGTGACGTGCTAAAATAGGGAGAAAGAGGTTGATGATCCATTTCAAACACTTCCGTGTCTTTTATCAACTCTTTTTTCTGGCCTTTCTTTTGCCACTTTCCCTAGTATTACCAGCACTTGGCTAGTAAGAGAGGGCAGCAATTTGATTTCACAATTCAGTTGACTAAGCTACATTTTCTAACACTCGGATGAAAACACACTAGAAGAGGACCAGAATCAGCTGGAAGACCTGAATGGTATTCCTAACGATGCCAAATACTAACCAAGTGACCTTGGGTGTAGTCACTTGGCCTCTCTGGCCTTTAGACTGTTTACTTATAAAATAAGGTGTTGTTATTCCACAAATATGTCTAATACGAAATGTAATAGGAAAGTCAAAGATAATAACACCTCACCTACTTGCCTCAGGGAGCTGTACAAGCATTAAATACTATATGAATGTAAACACAGAGTTAAGAAGAAAAATGTTGAGGTTAGGAGCTGAACTGAATATAGAGATATATTTTTATGGATTTGACTGGCCTTCCTCCTTTTTAATTGTGACATTCAATTAAAAATTATTAGCAATACTCCACGCAACCACCAGTGTTAATAAATCAAGTAGATAAGCACTGCCTAGATGCTGACTGCATACCCTAACATAAGCAGAATGGGGGAGATGAAGGAGAACGCAAGAAACTTCTCCAGTTACCATCTAACTGGGGAGGCACATCTGAAACCACCAGGGAATGGCACAAGTCAGCACACAGGTGCAAAATAATGGACTACTGACACTATAGGAATGCAAAGAGCAGCTGGAATGAATTAGAGTAAATAGGGAAGACTTTGTGAAGGAAAAGAGGGTTCCAAGTGGGCTTTGGAAGAATTCCAAGTTGTTTTAACTGGGGACAGGCTGGGAAAAGGCTGGGGATTCCTCACTCGTGATAAGGCAGAGTTTACTCTAGGAGGTCAAAGCACATAATACTTTTGAACATACTATAAGATTAGGACAAAATGATCGAGGACTCTGACCATCTATCTGGTTGAGATAACTGGTTTGGTAAGTCACTTGATGTGACTCTAAGATGTTGGGGTCAAAATAGTAAGGTGGATTGAAAGGTGAGGAAACAACACATAGAGTTCAACAGGAGAAAAGGTAAAAGAAAAATGCAGGTATCAAGGGATGAAATCTGTTCAGGATAGAAGGAGTCAGAATGGACACTTGAAACCATGAGTATACAGTTTCCAGAAGTTGATAAGTGTGGAGGATGATGAGAGACAAACAGAGAGAGAGAGAGACAGAGAAATCAAAGACCATGCCAAGGCTTTGGGTATCTGGGACCAAAAGGATGATTATTCCATTGATTAGGTGCAGATGTTATAAAGGGAAATCAGTTTGAGAACAAAGGTTACAAACTCAGTTTTAGACATGCTGAATCTGATGTGTAAGCTAAGAGCAGAGAAGTTCTATAAGAAGTTGAAAATTCAAGACTGAGGCACAGATCTAGAGCCTAGGCTTAAGACACAGATGGAGCCACAACTTAGTGATCAATAGTTATTAAAAAGAACTGGCCAAAACCTGCATCTGTGAGGAGCAGACACTGCCAATGAACCGTAACAGAAGAAAAGCCATCTAAGACAGAAAACAGTGATCAGTGAGAGAGTCCCAACTTCTCCTCCTACTTGATAACCTTCAAAAAGGAATTTACCGTCTGAAAAAAGATAAGAACCTACACCAACATAATCTCATGTTCACAAGATTAAATGAGATACAGTAATAAAGTAAATCACATTTAGCAACCTAAAACCTACGGGAGGGAACCAAGAAAAAGCAGTGTCATAGAAAGCAAGGGCTTATTTTCAAGGCAGGATCAGTGAAAAGAACTGGTCAAAAAAATACTTCAGCAAATGCCAACCGTCTGAAATGTAAAACAGTAAAGCACATAACACACAAAGTATACTGACCCTAGCACTACGGTAATTGTATTAAATATTTGTTTGCTATCAGTTTCAACCACAATGAAAAAGACTTTGTTTTCTGAGATATTCCCAAAGTCTGGTCATAGTAAGCACCCAATAAATATGAATGAAAAACCTTATCTCCCTTATTATAAATAGTAAACAATATTTAGAATTTGGAAGAATTCTATAGAAGAGCATCTGAAAAGCAATTTTCATTCTCTGTATCACCTGAAAAGAACCTTCTTCCTGGTCTTAAGGAAGTTCAACTGTTTTCATAAACACTTCTAGTGCAGTTCCATTACAGCCACAGATGAGTAAATTTGCAGTCACCTTCAAGAAAGCAGGCTTACTGATATTTATCGAATGCCTACTGTGTGTATTATAGAAACAAGAGGTTTGGGGCTATTTAGTGGGAGAGGGAGGAGTGATTTCCCAGCATCAGAAAAATTTAAGACTACTGCATCAATGTTACCTATTTCCAGAATCCACTTCTCAAGTTCCCAAATACACCTCAGAATTTTCCTTACATAACACTTCTTTCAACACACAGTGATCCATGTCTTCTTTCAACATTACCTTGTCAGCCATTATTACTCCTACATATTTTAAACATCTTTGTCTGTCACTGAGGAGATTCACCTATCATCTGACAGATGCCCAATTTACATTCATGTCTACTTAAACAAAACCAAGAATACATTCCAGTGTGCTGTAAGACAAACCATTGAATACTGGGGTAACCTGCGTCAAGGTTCCAAATTCACAGTAACTCAATCTTAAAATTAGAAAGAACATTAAAGGTCATCTGGTCCGGTGGATCACAAAAGCTGGCTCCAGTAAACTTTTTATTGATCTGTGACAAAATAAGGAAAATATAGTAAGTTTCCATAAAACTAAATTAATTCAATTTAAAGACTATCCTTTTAAGTCTGAGATTATGTCCTTCTTTGTATTTGGAAAGGGACACTAAACTGTCCTTTCTTTTACAAAAAAATGGTGATAGCTGGTAACTATTATTTCATCAATTTTTTTTTCTACTAAGCAAAAAAATAAGTTAGCAGCTCTGTGTTGGACCTCAGTTTATTTATTTATTTATTTTTTTTAACTTTAAAGGTCAGTGAAATCCAAAATTCTGAAAACCTCTGCTCTGATTCAACCAATCTTCTGCTGCCTAAATCCCTATGAACACGGTCAAGAAGATGTCTGTCTGCCTACGCTTCAACAACTCTGATGCCAAGAGTCTCCAGTGATGTGGAATCGCTGATCCAAGATATGGTTGTATGTGAGACATGTTTGCTGAGCTCTGTGAAGGAAAAGCAAAGATGTAAGGCTTGTAAAGAGAAAGCCAACATGTAAAGCAGAGCCACTAAGAAAACAAGGACCAAAACACTGTTCAGTGAGAGGTGGTCAAAGGGATGCATGCCACCCTATACTTCAGCCTTCCCTCAATTTCATAATTATGAAAATCTTTCACAAAAATAACTATAAAAGCTAGAATATGCAAAACATTCCTGAGGTCAGGGCTGCGCGTCTCAGTTTACCACCCAAAATTCCTATACTAACCTACATCTAATTTTTAGTTACACACCTTCAGATTCAATCAGAGGCAAATGTCCCATCATCTTAATATCACCCAGACTCCTAAATGCAAGAGAATCTAAACGTCACATATAAGATCCAAAAAACAACAGGCAGAGAGATATGAAGCCCAGTGACAATATGAGAATCAAAAAGGATGAGGAGAACTTGGAGGCAAAGAGTGAAAGAGTGGAAAGAGTAGAAGAGATCAAAACCTAATTTCAATGAGCCCATCCCATCCCAAAGGAACTAGAGAACCTGGGCAGTCATCCTACCCCTCCAAGACAATGTGCTAACAGGCTGAAGGGCAGCAAGGTGGGATCTGAAAACAGTGTAAAACTGGCTATCACAAGAGAAGGACGAGCATAAGCTCCTTCACAGTGGCAGGCAGAGACAGGCATTCAAATATTCGCAGAATTAATGAGTTAATAAACAGACACTCACCCAAAGAGGATCTGAGCTCCTGCTTCCAACCACATCACCCAAGGCATTTTAAGTCCACATCAAACATCTTTCCTTGCCTTAAAGCTCAGGTTAAAAATCTAACCTTACAAGAAGCTGAGCCCTCCCAATAACTTTGACTGCCTCCATCTACCCAACTCAAGCCCAGTGAGGCCCAATAAAGCTCCTTCCCAAAGACACTGTCTGCAATCCTCAAATACAGCACCTATGATTTAGTGTGGAAGGAAAAAGTAAGCTAATGGGAGTGAAGGCAAATAGGCCAAGGGGCAGGAAGGGAACCTATTTCTGATTCTAACAAAATCTGGAATGAGGGTTAATTTTAGATGGGCCGAATGAAAATAAACCCCATTTGTATTTAGTATTAAATGAATATCTTCTTTTTTTTTTTTTAATTTTTTTTTCAACGTTTAGTTATTTTTGGGACAGAGAGAGACAGAGCATGAACGGGGGAGGGGCAGAGAGAGAGGGAGACACAGAATCAGAAACAGGCTCCAGGCTCTGAGCCATCAGCCCAGAGCCTGACGCGGGGCTCGAACTCCCGGACCGCGAGATCGTGACCTGGCTGAAGTCGGACGCTTAACCGACTGCGCCACCCAGGCGCCCCAGTATTAAATGAATATCAACAATCAAGAAGTCTCACCAACTTTAGCCACCCCTCATTAAAAGAAGTTTTAACAAATCTTTCATCCCTGCTGACATTCCTTGTTTTCCATTACATCTCAGCCTGTCATCGTTCCAGCATTATAGATGGAGTCTCAATACCAGAGAATTGTGCTGGATACCAAAATTATGATTAATTGATCTGTCCTAGATTCAGTTTATCACTATTTCCATGCACACGTCCATTTCATTTTCAATTATTTCTATTTAAATCATTTTCCACATCTCTAGTCCCTCCCTCCAGAGGCTGCTTTTTGTCCACACCCTTTTTCCACCTGCATTCTAAGAGCCCCTTGTTCTTTCCTGTAGTTCCCTCTGCTCCAAAAGTAAAAGGGGACTGCAGGAAACTGATATAAAGGGAACAGGCTTAGTATAGATAACATGCCTACATGATATATTCCATATACTATGTGCTATCTACATACAAGAACCATTTCCTGCCTTAATTGTCTCTAAGCCTGGACAGAACCCATGTGCTGGTGCTATATTCATGCTGCTGATGCTAACAATCCACCATCATATTTCCTAGGGTTTAGGAGCCTTCCCAAACCTGCTAAAGAACATGACCCGATCACAAAGCCCTCAAAGCTAAGTGATCACGAAGCCACTGAGCCCTTGCTTCTACTGGCCAGGAAGGGTCAATTCATCAGTTTTATCATCTACTCCTTAGATCCCCATGACCTGTTCCACTCAAGCTAAAAATTCTGTAAGGCACTTTTAGAAATTACAGTTCCAGGATCTTATAGTTCCAGCTATCCTTAAAAGGGCTGGACATCAAAAAATTATTCAGTCCAGGCCAAATACCCATATTTTGGCTGGAATTCTGCCAAATAACCACAAGAGGCTGGTGCGGTACAACTGCCATGGAGTGAAGCTGGCCAAATCTAAGTGAAAAACGATAAGGCTCCATGAATAAGCTCTCGTGAAAAGGTACACTGATCTCAGAATGAGGTTTGCTTACGGTTTGAAAAGTCAGATTCAAGGGGCTCTTGTTCCCTGATAAAGGTTAAACTAAGGAAGGCAAATCAAAATGGAAATTTTCAAAACTCCTGGGGATTTATAGTCCACTTTTACCAAATACTTTCAAAAAAGATATACTGTACTGAATAATGCAATTCTTCAGTATCTTCCACGTAATTGTTCAACTGTTATTTCTGGAAAGTAGTTTCGCTGCAGGTATCTTGAATGTATTTGGGTACCAAGGAAGAAGACACCTGTGCCTGGCAGGTAGCTACACTACTCATTTGCCTAGGGTACCAAGGAAACAGAAGATGCTCTGGTTTCTGGATACAATTTTCTGCAGTGCCAGGTAAAAGAGGTCACATGCCCTGAACAGCCGTGGCTCATTTAGAGTGATGTAAAAGCTCTTCAGATATTAATTTTGCTAGAAATTCGAAGAAGCAAGCAATCTAAGGTCAATTCATTTAGACACCGGTGTCTGGTACTTTCCAGTTCCCTTTTTTTCAACGGACTCCCGTGCAGCATATCTCCATCCCTTAGAAAGGGGTTGGCAAGCTAGGCACCAGCAGCCCAAGCGTTCCAGGGAGGCGCACACAGGACGGGCAGAGTCCCCAAGCCCAGCCCAGCCGGAATCTTCTATTCCCCTGGGATGGGGAAGCCCCTTCCCTAGATACTATCCAGGGTTCTAAGTCACTGCCTGGCCAGGCTGAGTTTCCGCCCGCGTCCGCCTCAGGACTGCGGGAACCGCACCTCGTCACGCCCCGCAGCTCCCACCTCCCGCCGCCCCCAGCGTCCGCTCCCCGGCGGCTCCGGGCGTCTTCCGCCGGCGGGCACCGGGCGGCCGTGCCCGAGCAGCGCCCGTGGCCGGCGGCACGCGCCGCAGCGGCGCGCTTATCCGCA
>NW_024412376.1:25124701-25142856 GCF_014898765.1 Herpailurus yagouaroundi
CTCCGGAGTGCGGGGCGGTGGCGGCGGCGGCGGCGGGACGGGCGGGCGCGCGGGCTCGGCCACTTCCGGGTTTGGCCCCGGCCGCGCCGACGCCGTGACGGGACGGCGATGCGGCCTCCCGCGGCGGCCGAGGACCCCTCCCTCGGCGCCTCCCCTTCCTCTTGCTGCTGCTGCTGCTTCTGCTGCTGCTGAGGGTGCTGGCGCTGCGGAGGGTGCTGCTCCTGCTGTTGCTGTTTGAGGGTGCTGCTGCTGCTGCCGCCGCCGCTACTGCTGTTGTTGGTGGAGGCGGGCGGGCGCCAGCCAGGAGCGGGCGGGCGTGCCCAGACGCGGGCTCGCGGGGCGGGACGGGGGCGGTGGCCGCCCGCAGCTGGGGTTGTGGGTCACCCGGGCGGGGGAGCTAGAAAATGGGGCGGCGGGCGGGTTGTCTGTGCGGAAAAAGGGCACCCGAAAGCACGGCATATTAGCGCTCGCTATTGACTTACTGCTCTGCTTTGCAAGCGTGTTCACATCCTTCTCTTTTGATTTGAGCCTATGCCTGGGGAGAGGGAAAGGGTAGGCATAACCAACCACTTCCTTTACAAATGGTGAAACTGAGGCAGGAAGACATGAATTTGCCCGTCCAGTGTTCCAAGCAGGGACCTGGGCCTCCCCTCTCAGTGTATGATCCCTTCGTTGGAGAAGTGAAATGAGCACCTACTAGACAAGGTGTTGGTACGGAATGAGATGAGAGGGCAAAGCCAGGTCTGTGGGCTCGTGGAGCTGTCAATCTAGACGGGCGGAGAAACAAACGAACGATGCCTGCTATGAAGAAAATAAGAGTGAGGAGCTGGGATGCTATTTTAGGAGTAGCCAGAGAAGGCCCCGCAAATGATGTCATTTAAACAGAGATGGAATAAAATGAATCTTGAGGAAAGCAAAGAGCGCTCAGGGCAAGGGAAGAGTCATGCAAAGACTCCAATGCAAAATCTTGCCTTGCTTGTTGAGGAACAGGAAGGAGAACAATGTAGCAGGTGGTTGTCCAGGTGTGTCCAGTAGCATCTGGGAATTTGTTAGAAATACGAATTCTGGAGGCCCACTTCAGATCTACTGAACCAGAAACTCGGGTGGAGCCTAGCCGCCTGTGCTATAACAAGCCTTCCAGAAGATGCTGATGCGTGCTAAGGTTTGAGAACCTCTGGTGTAGCTGAAGCAGAGTGAGGACGGGAAACGGAGATGTTGGGCGGACTGGCATATCACAGAGGCCTTGTAGGCCATCATAAAAGATTTGACTCTTACCGAAAAGCAACTGGAAAGTTGTGAGCAGCTTGATCTCATAATTAAAAGGATACCTTTGCTGGTATTTGTTTTAAAATACTCCACCAAAAAAAAAAAAAAGGGGGGGTAAAAAATAGGGGGAAAAAAGATAAGGAAGGGGACACCTGGGTGGCTCAGTCAGTTAAGCCTTTCACTTTTGATTTCGGCTCAGGTCATGATCTCACAGTTTGTGAGTTCGAGCCCCGCATTGGTCTCTGTGCTGACAGCATGGGACCTGTTTGGGATTCTTTCTCCCTGTCTCTCTCCCTCTCTCTCTCTCATTGCCCCTCTCCTGCTCACTTGCTCTCTCTCTCAAAATAAATAAACACTTAAAAAAGCTTTAGAAAAATATGAGCAAAATGTTAATTTTTGATGCTAAGTGATGGGTACATGGGGGTAGTCATCATTTATGTGTATTTATGTGTATGCTTTTAAAGGTCCATAATAAAAAGTTGTTTTGTTTTTTTTTTTTTTTCCAAACGATGACTGATTGCTTTGTGAGCAGTATATATAGGGAAACAAGAGAGCAAGCACGGGGATTAGCCTAACTGGAACAAAAAAATAAGGATGACCTGGACTAAAGTCAGTGTGATGGAGAGAAGTGGTCATATTCCAATCCTATTTAGAAGATAAAGCACACAGGAATTACTGATAGGTCAGATATGAGTATAAGAGAAAGAACAGAGTCAAAAATGATGCCCAGTGTTTTAGTCTGGGTTCTTGAGAGAATGGAGCTGACATTTACTGAGAATGGGGAAATAGAAACAGATTTGGTCAGGGGGAGGGGAGTATTTTTAAACTCTGATTTAGACACAGTTAAGTTTGAGGTGTTTATCAAACATCCATGTGAAGATAGGAGTAGACAATTAGATATATGTATGTGGAGGGGATATAAATGTGGAGTTTGTCAGCATAGATATTATTTAAAGTCATGGAACTGGTTGAAAAAAAATAAAGTCATGGAACTGGTTGAGATCAACTAGATAACGTAGCTACAGAAAAGAAGAGGACCAAGAATTGAGCCCTGAGGCACTCCAACATTAAGATAATAAGATAAGCAGAATTCAGCAAAGGAGACAGAGAAGGAGCAGTGGGTAAGGTAGGAGGAGGACAAGTTTCTTGGTGGCCTGGTGAAATGTTCTAGGAAAAGGCAATACTTTGGTATGCCTTAACGTGAGCTAACCTTTCTATAATGTGGTGGCATTATTTATCCATCATGAGTAGGACATTCCTAAGGATGTCATCATTGATGACATTCTCTCATTGATGTTTTTTTTCGGGTCACCAAAAAACCTCCTACTTTATAAGGTCGTTGTAAAAATTAAGTGAAATCATCTATGTAAGCATATAACACTAAATGTACAATGGGAGCACTTAATACATGGTTGTTGCTATTATTATTTCTACACATTTCCATGACTGTCTGTTATATCTGTACCTGGTTTGCTAGGAATTGAGTTTAAATGCTAGTCCCAAGAGATACACACTTAGATTTGATCAAACCTGTGGCCTGACTTCTTTCTTCTGCATGCAAGCTAGTGAACAGGGCTGTTTGATCAGTCATTTCAGGAACTCTTTCAGGAAAAAACAAAAACAAAAAAAAAGTCTCCTATTGCTTTCGTATACTTCTACCCAAATAAGGAGGTGTCAGTCTGACAAGTAGATACACAAGTCCAAACCATAGCTCCTTTCACATCTCCCCTGGATTAATTTTATCTGTTACAATTCTCTGCTTGTTAGGGGATCCAGGTCATCTAGAATGCTTAATGTCTACCCAAACTTTTTGTTTTTCATATCTATTTCTAAATTTATAGACTTTACAAATGATCTGGGAAAGAATACCTTTTTACCCTCATACAGTTCAACCTCACTGAGAGTTAAACATCAGCCCACAAGCTCTAGTATTCTAGCTTGTTGGCCACCAGGTAGATTTGAAGGCAGTCTATACACGTTTCTTTTCTTTTTTTTTTTTAATGTTTATTTTTGAGACAGAGACAGACAGACAGAGCATGAGTGGGGGAAGGGCAGAGAGTGAGGGAGACACAGAATCCGATGCAGGCTCCAGGCTCTGAGCTGTCAGCACAGACCCCGATGTGGGGCTCAAACTCACAGACAGCAAGATCGTGACCTGAGCTGAAGTCTGACGCCCAACCAACTGAGCCACCTAGGCGTCTTGAAGGCAGTCCTTGTTTCTAACTCAAGTCTCTGCCATGGAGCCCATTCCTTGCAAAGAAGAGGAACAGCCAAACCCACAACTTGGCATCTCATCTGAGAATCTTGAAGCAATTTGAAAATGTTAATTCATCTATGCTGAGCTTTTGTTGTTTTCTGAAAAGACAGTGATGGAACCCTTGGCTTTCAGACATATGTAGACCTGCCTAAGATCAGCAGCAATTTATGAGGCCAGTTTCCATTTTCATCTTTGTGTGGGCCAAGTAACTTCACAAAACTGGCCCTTGGCAATCAAACATCAAGATTTAATGCTGCCTCACCCTTCACAAGGAAAGTAAACAAAAATGCTTGTCAGGATGAACACAAGGCCATCTGTGGGGGAAAAAACTTTTAATATATCTTCCTTTGTATATGAGTTTCACTATTTTCTCAAGTAAAGGATACAAAAGATTGGGAGTAGCTTTCCAAGGGCCATGAAGGACTTCTCATTTCTCTTTCCCTTGGAATGGTGCTCACTGGATATGCAAAGGTGTTTGACCTCTCCCTGCTTGGGTTATTAGCTCCACCCACCTGCTGATTATTCTTTGGGTGAGCTTCTCACTCCTTACAGAGGGATGAGACCTTACAAAAGTCCGTCCATTTGTTATACTGTTGAAAGAGAACAATTCCTTAGCCGTATTAGTAACCATAACATAAAGCTAATGTGAATAACCACTTGTAAAGAAGATGGAACCACACAGAGGAACATGTCCATGACAGGAGCTGGTGGCAAAAATTACTGAGATTCATTTGGAATCCGATGTTGCAGTAAAACTAATGACATGACATGGCAGGTGCAAACACATCACGTGGCAAGAATCTGGGAACTGAGAATCCTTCCTGTAAAGAAAAGACTTCACTTCACTAAACAGTATAAAACTGTAAGATCCTGTTTTTGTAATTCCTTTCAGTGTAAAGATCGCAAGTATGAAAAGCATCACGCGTTCAAAAATATGGTTTTAAAGAAGATGGAGACCTCCTAAACAGTCTCATTTTCTATCCTAAAGAGTTAGTTTAAAATGCATTTCTTGAGTTGTTTCTCTAATTTTAAATCAGGGTTTTTCGCTTTTATTCCTTGGATTTGGAAGCAGCTTAGTGTACATAATATACTATGAAGCATTTCAAAGTATGCTTGCAAGATTTTGCTATTTAGCAAATGGATTTGTCGATACATTAAAGGTATTTATTACAAGCTTTGTGCTGTTAAGTGGGGTGAAGTGTGTCTTCTGCTCCAGACCAATAGACAATTCTAATTGAAGGAATCCTTCATTTTTATGACTCCAGTTTACTCTGCAAATGCTTGCTTCCTTGTTTTCATAGTCTTTAAGATACCAACCTTTCTTCCAGCACAGCACACCTGCCCATTACCCTGTATCAGAGGTTCCTGGAGAAATGAAAGCAAATTGTTTGCTGCAAAGTTTAATTGGAAATCTGTTGGAAGTGGTACAGGCAGTCTCCAAAAATAGACTTCACACTAATGTATATCAGGTAAGCAGTTTCTCTGTGCTTTTTTAAGAAAAGGAAATCTACTTAATCTATTTTTACTTGTATATAGTTATAAGGTATCTATTTATGTAGTCTAGTGATGTAATACCTCATTATAGAATTATCTAGGACTAAACATCTTTCTACACAGTCAGCAATGCTGGCGGAAAGAAAAAGCAAGTAAAAATCCTTGACAAATTACAGGAAGCATTATTAGCATGCTGTCATTCATCTCAAGTTATGCACACACACACACACACACACACACACACACACACACACACACACGAGCTTTTATCCACTGCTTCTCTTTGTTCATCACAGCTGACTGTTAATAACATAGAACCTAAGCAGTACTGTGAAATGAGTTTGTTGCTGGCATTCTCATTTTCCCCATTCTGTTCCTTTTTTTTTTCCTTTTGGCATCAATATACCTATCACCTCTAACCATCACCAGCTACAGGTCTCCAGTGTCCTCATCCGTAACAAAACTTATAATAACAGTTAACAGAATGATTGATTAGTGGATTACACTTTCATACAATAGCTTTAATATAATGAGGTAACTTCATATTGGTATTACTCTAGCTGAAGAGAATCTTCATCATCTACTCCCTATTCTTTCTCCTAGAATGCATTCCAATGCCTTCTACATTCTCTCAATCACAACATTTTTTTGATAATAAAGTGTGATGTTGAAATGTGTCATTTTCATTAATGGAGGTGTTACTGTGCAACCCTGTGAATGCTTTACTTAAAGAACAATGCTGACAGAAGAGATGAAAAATATTCTTGAACTCTAGACTTTTTGAGACCAAACCTCCGGGAGTTTGTATTATTTGTTCAACTTGTTCACATGGTAATATGAAAAGATAAGTCTTGAATTTCCACATAAACCCTAAAATTGGAGCTCAGCCCAAGTCTTGGAATTATTTTTGCAAGTGAGGATCTTTTGCCAAGAAATCCTTTCTAGTTCTTAATCTGGTTCTAGTCAGCTTCTGGATGCAGAGAAGCATGTTTAATGCAGGATATAAGTGGTTAGTCAATTCCTGAGGCATCCATATTTCTTCATTTTCCTTGTTAAGATCTTGGTAATAATCCAACCCAAGAAATAGAGTTGAATCCAGGCTGCATATGTATGAGAACTATTCTTCATTGAACTAAAAATGAACCTAAGTTGCCATTTTGAAGTCTTTGTTAAAAGCCAACTAAAATTAAATCATGAGAAAAATATTCCTAGTCATATTTTCTGAGGCAAACTGATTCAAGCAAATCTTAATTGTATTATTATACTTAGGTATTATGTCAATTTTGTATGCCAGATAGGGAAAACCCTGACCACCCTATTTTAGGTTACAGCTGTACCCTAAACACTCCCTAAACTCCTTTTCTAATTTATTTTTCCCCAAAGCACTTATCCCAATTTAAAAAGCTGTGCTTTACACGTTTATTTCATTTATTGTCTGTCTTCTCCCTTGGAATGTAAGCTCCGTGAAGGCATAGATTTTAGTCTGTTTGGTCCCTGCCATATGCAGGCTTAGAAACATTCTGGCACATAGTATGCATGCAAACAATACTATTGAATGAGCAAATTGACACGATTTATTGTATTCACCAAGCAAAACATTTACTCCCAAGAACACATATTCTAACTCAGATTCAGGCAATGTGCATTTTAACACCTATATACAACATCTATATATTAATTTTTCTTTCTTTTCTTTTTTTTCTTTCTCTCTCTCTCTTTTTTTTTTTTTCTTTTTGCTTTTGGAAGCATAAAATCAATGCTCCCCCAAATAAGGAAGGCACAGAGAAACTTACGTTGATTTCAGTCAGTGAATAAGCCAACATTTGTCGAATGACTTGTTTGATGAATATACTGTGATAGGTTAGGAGCTGGGGGGAGTGGTAGAAATAATAAAAAGCTTAAGCCAAGAGTTCTGCCTTTAAGAAACTTGTAGTGGGGCGCCTGGGTGGCTCAGTCGGTTGAGCGTCCGACTTTGGCTCAGGTCATGATCTCGTGGTCTGTGAATTCGAGCCCCGCCTCCGGCTCTGTGCTGACAGCTCAGAGCCTGGAGCCTGCTTCGGATTCTGTGTCTCCCTCTCTCTGACCCTCCCCTGCTCGTGTTCTCTTTCTCTCTCTCTCTCTGTCAAAAATAAATAAAACATTTTAAAAAAATTAAAAAAAAGAAACTTGTAGCTAACTTCAGACACAAGAAATAAATCCAGTATATTAAATCAAATTAATTAAACAAAAATACCAGACAACAAAGTCTTCACAAATAAGATGAATACTGACTTGAGCACTTAAGAAAGAGAAAGCACATAGTAGGAAAACAGAATGTATTCATGGACAGTAAAGGGGGATTTTAGACAACAAATGATTTGAAGACGGGTAATAAGAAACAAAGCCAAGATGTTAATGTGAAGGTCAGATTCTAGAGATCATTGAATAGATTCTGGGCTTTATATGAAGTAAGTAGACAAGTATTAGAGGAATATGCTGTCTGTATGTATATGTGTGTGTGTTTGGGCAGGTAGTGGAGTACAAACTCTACTGTAAGAATTTTAATCTGGCATTGGTGTGCAAAATTAGCAGATGGAAGAGACTGGAAGCAGGAAGATGAGTTGGGAAACTATCTTATCCCAAGAGTTCGTGTGTGAGACGACAAAACTTGAAGTAGAGCAGAGTGCTATTAATGAAAAGAAAAGGCCAAATGGCAAAGATGAAATAAGCATGACTTGTTGACTAGTTGGACACGGAGGCAAAGGAACATAAGTCGTCAAACACCCCAGGGTTTTGAACCTAAGAACATGGTGATAGAATTGATAAAAAGAAGAAAAAATCACATGAGCTAAATGATAATGGGTACGGTTGCAGGCCTGCAGAGTTTGCAGTAATAGCAGGATACCGAAGTGAAATGTCCAGCAGGAAGCTGCAGATAAGGCAGCACAAGGCCACTTGGTACAAAGATACAATCACTCATAGAGTTATCCAACCCTGAAGAAACAGGTAATGCAACTTTCTGTGGCCAGCTACTTTGTTGTAAGAGGTAAACTCTCCCGTGTGTTCGCCACATTTTTCTATGCATAGGTTGACAGCCCTGTTTTGTTACTTGTTAACTTCTTAGTTGCTAATTTTTTTTAATTAGGGACATAGTACGTGATTCTATTCTTACAGTAAAAACTCAGACCATAAAGTGAAATCTCCCACTGACCTCTTCCCAATCCCTTCCCAGAGGTAACCCGTTAACCGTTTTATGTATGTCCTTTCAAACATTTTTCTGTGCGGTTACATGTGTATATAGTACATACAGAAACACATGTGTTTGTACTTGTTTGGTTTACATAAGCGGAAACACGCTGCATGGTACCATCAGCCCATTAGCAGCTGCTAAGGAAATCTTACTGCCAATTTGCTGTAGCTGTGGGGAACCCAGGCAGGGATAGCTCGGCTGCCAGTTGCCAATACATCCAAGATTTTAACTGATACTAATTTCAGGGAAAATTCTGAACATCGGAAGTTTGGCTAATGCATTAGATTAGATTCAACAGTACCTCGCCAGATAGATACTCCATTGCGTCTCAGTACCACAGACAATTTTTCCCTCCCCTCTCACCAAAACGCACACACTCTTTTAGAAATCATATTTTTGTCCTCATCTTTAGGCAATAAGATTCAAGTCACTACTTCTCCAGTAATTTTTTTTAATGAGTTACATTACCAGAAATACTTAGTATTTCTAGATTCTCTATTTCTGATTTTTTCATCTCTTTCTAATCTGTACCTTTTCTCTCCATACTTTTTTCATTCCAGTTACTGCTTTTAATTGTTTTCAAGTTTATTTATTTATTTAGAGAGAGCGTGCACACAAGCAGGGAAAGGGCAGAGGGAAGGAGAGACAGAATCCCAAGCAGGCTCTGTGCCATCAGCACAGAGCCAGATATGGGGCCCGAACCCATCAACTGTGAGAACATGACCTGAGCGGACATCAAGAGTTGGAGGCTTACTCTTAAAAACTGAGAATAAACTGAGGGTTGACGGGGGGTGAGAGGGAGGGGAAAGTGGGTGATGGGCATTGGGGAGGGCCCCTGTTGGGATGAGCACTGGGTGTTGTATGGACACCAATTTGACAATAAATTTCATATTAAAAAAAAAGTAAATAAAAAAAAGAGTTGGAGGCTTAACCAACTATGCCATCCAGCCTCTCCAAGCGACTGCTTTGAAAACGAAGGCTTTCTCTTTACAACTCAGAGTATGGGACTGCCTGGGTGGCCCAGTTGGTTAAGCAACCAACTCCTGATGTTGGCTCAGATCATGATCTCATGGTTCGTGAGATCTAGCTCCATGTTGGGCTCCGTACTGACAGTGTAGAGCCTCCTTGGGATGCTCTCTCTCTGTCTCTGTCTGTTCCCCTACCCCGACTTGCTCTAACGCACGCACTCTCTCCCTCACTCTCTCAAAACAAATAAATTTTAAAAAATTTTAAAAATAAAACTCAGGGTATGAGGAAGATCTAGAAGATTTGAGTTATGGTTGATAGCCGTTCATTCTATATTGGTCAAAAGCTGCTGAAATTTCAAATTTCATTCTTTTGTGTTTTTGTTCCTGGTTAAACTTTCCTAAAACCATAGTAATTACATGCCTACTTATAATGATTTACTGATTTACTTTAAAGCGTATTTAAATATTGCAGCAACATGCATTTTATTTAGCACAATCTGTTTTTAAAGTTCTAACTGTGGGAAGCTATATATGCTCATAATTACAGTTTATTTGAATGTGTAATATTTTTGGAAAGTGAAGTACCATACTTTGGGGGGGTGGAATGAAAATAATTTATGTATTTTTAAATGAACTAAAGATTTTTTTTAATGTTCAGTATCTAGGGTAATTTTTAAATTCGTTGGTTCTATTTTATATTTTAAGCCTTGAATAAAAATATCTTTATACAATGAAATCTCACTAATGTTTTCAAAATCCATATCATGTGACCACCTCTAACTACTTTGGTAATTGTGGTGATTAAAATATCATTGAGAGACTTTTTTTCTTATACTGAACTCCATACAAAACCACTTTTGCAAGTAAGTGGATGTGTCTTTCAAAAAACTAGCTGAAAATTATTTACATTTATCAGTAACTAATTATAATCATGGTATTAGAAAAGTATGGCTAAAGCCACTTTGATAACTCATCCAGTCTGTTAGTTTCATATGGGAGTATGACCAACCCTATAAGCATTCAGGATATATTTCAGAATGTTCCCCAATAACTCATTCCACACTTTTACAGTCCTTTTCAAGATTTAGTACCTAGCACTGTGTTTACTTTGGAGACAGACGCAAAAAATAACCTGTCTGGGAACAGCTTGTCTACCCTGAGGAAATGAGATATACATACCTAAAATTATAGGGCAATATGGTTTATGGGTGTAAAGATATTATGAGTTGGATTATTCCAGAAACACCTTTTGGAAAGTACTAATTTGATTTGAGCTTTGGGGGACATGTAAGATTTACATTAGTAGAGAAGAAAAGGGAACAGTTTCCTCACATAGGGAAGGAAAAAACAAAAAACAGAAAACAAAAAACAAATGGTAGATGTGGCAAAAATTGTAGGTCTACCCTAACTGGAGTTTAAAAAGAATAGGTGAGATTGAACACGTAAGACAAGGTATTTTCCCAGAGGACCCCCAAGACCTCAGTGTGGGATGGTTGACAATTGGTCTAATGAACTAGAAGACTGAGGATTTTTAACAAGTGAGTAAAACATTCAAGCATTACTTTATTAAGATTTATCTGGCTGAGGTGGATAGACCAAGTTGTAAGTTGGAAGGTTTTAGAAGGACGGACATTGATTAAGGATGGCTTTACACGTGTATCAAAAGGTTTAAAAACTACATATGTCCTGGGGCACCTGGGTGGCTCAGCTGGTTAAGCGTCCAACTTCGGCTCAGGTCATGATCTCACTGATCGTGAGTTCAAGCCCCTTGTCGGGCTCTGTGCTGACAGCTCAGAGCCTGGAACCTGTTTGAGGTGTTGTGTTTTCCTCTCTCTCTACCCCTCTCCTGCTCGAACTCTGTGTCTGCCTCAAAAATAAAGAAACTTTAAAAGTTGTTTTAAAAATACATATGTCCTGTGACACAGCAGTTCCACTTTTAGGAATTTATCCTAAAGAAGTAATCATAGATGCAGATAAGTCAGCTACCAGGATATTTAATGCAGTGTATTTGAATAACAATAAATTGGAAACTTACATTGGTGACCAAATGTTATTATAATACCAACATATAGTGGCCTGTTATGGGACCATTAAAATTGATACATTATAAGGCTATTTAATGTCATAAAAACACGACATACTGTTGACAGGAAAAGAAAGTTACAAAATTTGTGTATAGTATGATCCTGTGCATGTAAAAGGAAAAAAAAAGGTGTGTGTGTGACAGAAAGAGAGAGAGCATCTCTGTGTGTAACTGATAAGTTGAGCAAATATGACACATTTTGATTGGGTGAAAAATGCAATTTTTATCTTCCAGTGTCCTTTTAAGTGTGTGTTCATTGGTGTTCCTGCCCTAAGGTGAAGTGTGGGAGAGCCCCATCGCTTTCAGGAAACAAAAATTTCTTCAGCCAGTTACAGTTCTACAAAAATCACAACTCAGGCTTAATAGTCAAAATTCCAATCCTGGCTTTGTGCTAATTTTTCTTCTCCCCGCCCCCCCACCCCCCGCCCACTTCTCTGACTACTTCAATCTGAAATCTTGCAAAGGGAAAAGTTGGAGAGGGAGTGAGATCCCTCAGCAATACTCTTTAGACTTTGGATGGCTAATCAGGAAATTTGCATTCGAGAACCACCTCTGTGTATCAAACTAGTAAATTCACCACACCAATTTTTCATCACCTCATGTGAAAAATGGAACTAATAACACTTGGCCTACCTACATCTTAGATTTATTAGGCACATCAAATTATATCACAGAAGCAGAATTACTTTGCAGAGTTGAAAAGTGTTTTAGCAGTGCATTAGGAAATACAACCCACTAGACTAGGGATCCAGAAGCCAAATGCCTACAGGAGGCCAGGAAGGTAACATAAATGGCTCTATCATTTAAGATGTGAGGTCATAAATAGCAGCTGTAACAACTGGTATCTGACCTTAATGTTGAGGATGTGGTACACAGTGGTAGGGAAGATGATACCAAAGATGGAGAGCTCATGCCCAGTGAGAGGGAACAGCTACCCCTCAGATCTAAGCAGCTCGTGCCATGGAGACATACAGGCCGTATTGAGATCCTCTGATATTTCAAGGGAAGTCAGAATTTCTGATTTTTTGTGAAATCTAATTTTCCAATATTGACAATTGATTTAAATACCAAACACAACATAGACTAACAATGTGTAATTTGAATTTACAGTGAACAAAGGCTAGATTCAGGCCCCACGACATCACTTCATAATCCTGCGCTAGACTACAAACAACTTGAGGGCAGAGATCTTGACTTTTATCTCTGTCGTCCTGATATTTTATATAATGTCTGACATAGCTGATGCTTAATACACGCTGGCAAAATGATAGATGTGCACTGCTAAATTGAAAGACTGTTTCTACACATGAAGTCATCCAACAACTGAAGACTGCCTCATCATAAGGGGTTTTTTTAATATATATATAAATTTAATTGTAACAATCCTCCCTTTTATTTTCCCAACCAGTCAAAGTAGAGTAGGGGAAACAAGTAGAAGACAGCTAAAGGAATACATGCAAGATAAAAGGTGAATGTGAGCAAAGAGTTACATTAAATAAATAAATTGTAAGAGGTTTTGTTATTTCTGGTGCTTTGTTTAATCTCCTATAAGGAGATTGGGTTTATCTGATTGCAGTGGGTGGATTTAGTGAACTAAAGAGGTAGGTGAGAAGAACAGCACCTAACTTGGGGGATGTGGGTGTCTGTTGTGGGGACTGCGAGTAGTCAGAGAAGACTTCCTAAGGATGTGTTGCCATTTAATTCAACAAGTGATTTAATTGAACAAATATCTATTGAATATTTACTATGGAATATATCAGTGAGCAAAACAAAGACTCTAATCCTCATGGAACTTCTGTTTTGCTGGTGGTGACAGACAGACAATAGACATAATGTATTAGAGAATTATATAGTAACAGGGAGCCTGAGTGGCTCAGTTGGTTAAGCATCTGACTTCGGCTCAGGTCGTGATCTCACGGTTTGTGGGTTCGAGCCCCACATCAGGCTGTGTGCTGACAGTTTAGAGCCTGGAGCCTGCTTTGGATTCTGTGTCTCCCTTTCTCTCTGCCCCTCCCCTGCTCATGCTCTGTCTCTCTCTGCCTCTCAAAAATAAATAACTGTGAAAAAAAATTTTAAGAAAAAAAGAAAATTATGTAGTATGTTAGATGGTATGATGGTCAATTTTATGTGCTGGTTGGCTAGGCTATAGCCCCTAGTTATTCAAACACTGATCTAGGTGTTGCTGTGAAGGTTATCCTGGATAATCTGGGTAGACCTGATTCAATCAGTTGAATGACCTTAAGCATAGAACTGAGGTTTCTCCACAGAATGAGAAATTCTGTCTACGGACTTCAACTTCAACTCACATTGGCAAGTTCTAGCCTGCCCTTTCTGACAGCCTGCCCTGTGGATTTTGGACTTGCCCAACTAGCCCCCATAGCTGCGTAAGCCAATTCCTTATACTATATTTAAAAAAAGTCATTTGTGTTTGTATCAAACTACTGCCACAAAACAAACCACCCTCCAAATTTAATGACTTCATCACCATTTGTCCAAGATTCTGTGCACTGGCAATTTGGATTTAGCTAGGGTAGTTAGTTCATCTCTCCTCCATGCCGTGTCAGCTGGAATCACGCATGTGTTTGCAATCGTTTGGCAAGCCCTACCACCAACCAAATGGCCTCATTCACAGACAGGTCTAACAGCTGAGTGGTGGGGTGGGGCCTCTGGGACAGCTGTCATACCACCAGCAGACTAGCCGAAGCTTCTTTAGGTGATGGCTGGGTTCAAAAAAGCAGCAAGCGAGGGGCGCCTGGGTGGCGCAGTCGGTTGAGCGTCCGACTTCAGCCAGGTCACGATCTCGCGGTCCGTGAGTTCGAGCCCCGCGTCGGGCTCTGGGCTGATGGCTCAGAGCCTGGAGCCTGTTTCCGATTCTGTGTCTCCCTCTCTCTCTGCCCCTCGCCCGTTCATGCTCTGTCTCTCTAAAAATAAATAAACTTAAAAAGATAATAATAATTGGCTAGGATCTGAGCCAAATCTGACTTCAGACACTGTGCTTTTAACCACTAAGCTCTACACGAGGGAAAGCCGTGGGAGAGAGACCAGAGGGGTGAGTTGGGGCAGACGGTGATAGGCCTTGAACACAGGCAGGGTCGTATCCTCCAGGTCCATGCAAACTACAACAACAGGTATAGGAAGCAGCAGGTAGAGGATTTGTGGGCTGGGATTCCTGAAAAAAGAGAGAAAAGCTTTAACCAAGAAATAGAGCCAGAGTCACAGCCTGGGAGAAAATGAACCCTGGACCAAACCACAGAAGGCAGGTGGTGGCATAAATAGATGTCAGCATCTAGAAGTCGATACTGAAGAAGGTCAAGAGAAAGGAGTGAAAACAGTGTTCTAGACGTTGCTGCAGACAAACCAGAAGTTAATTTTGCATCTTTAGGGTGAGGTACCCCCCAAAACTGGCATCTGCTTTTGTAACAATTTGTCTGGAGTCATGCTCATCATAGCAGAAATAAATTCAGTTTTACTCCGTTTTCGTGAGGGTGCGGGTGTATGTAAAAGCCGGGAATAGTGGATGTGCCGAAATAACAGTGAGCAGCTTTGAGCAGCCTCTGAGTGTATTTATAGATATCAAGCACACGAAACACGCCCACATCATACACCCTCTCCCCAGGAATCCAGGATGTATGCAGAATAATACAAGGTGTACATTTGGCAGTCTGTACCACACAGGGGTGTGCTGGGTGTAATAATTTTAAAAATCCTTTATCATACCTGACCAGTATTTTATCAAAGCTATATGATGAATGATTAAAAGGCTTGTAGACAGAATCATTTTGAATGCACAATTTTTCTTTTTTCCAACATTGGTGCGACATAATCTGTCTGAATCTCTTTTTTTTTAATTTTTATTTTTTTATTTTTTTAATTTACATCCAAGTTAGTTAGCATATAATGCAACAATGATTTCAGGAGTAGACTCCTTAATGCCCCTTACCCATTTAGCCCATACCCCCTCCCATAACCCCTCCAGTAACCCTCTGTTTGTTCTCCATATTTCTGAGTCTCTTATGTTTTTGTCCCCTTCCCTGTTTTTAGATTATTTTTCTTCCCTTCCCCCATGTTCATCTGTTTTGTATCTCAAAGTCCTCATATGACTGAAGTCATATGATTTTTCTCTTTCTCTAACTGACTAATGTCGCTTAGCATAATACCCTCCAGTTCCATCCACATAGTTGCAAATGGCAAGATTTCATTCTTTTTGATTGCCAAGTAATACTCCATATACCACATCTTCTTTATCCATTCACCCATCGATGGACATTTGGGCTCTTTCCATACTTTGCCTATTTTTGATAGTGCTGCTATAAACATAGGGGTGCATCTGTCCCTTCAAAACAGCACACCTGTATCCCATGGATAAATGCCTAGTAGTGCAATTGCTGGGTCATAGGGTAGTTCTATTTTTAGTTTTTTGAGGAACCTCCATACTGTTTTCCAGAGTGCCTACACCAGTTTGCATTCCCACCAGCAGTGCAAAAGAGATCCTCTCTCTCCGCATCCTTGCCAACATCTGTTGTTGCCTGAGTTGTTAATGTGAGCCATTCTGACAGGCGTGAGGTGGTATCTCACTGTGGTTTTTATTTATATTTCCCTGATGTTGAGCATTTTTTCATGTGTCGGTTGGCCATCTGGATGTCTTCTTTGGAGAAGTGTCTATTCATGTCTTTTGCCCATTTCTTCACTGGATTATTTGGGTGTTGACTTTGATAGGTTCTTCATAGATTTTGGATACTAACCCTTTATCTGATATGTCATTTGCAAATATCTTCTCCCATTCTGTCGGTTGGTTGCCTTTTAGTTTTGCCGATTGTTTCCTTCGCTGTGCAGAAGCTTTTTATTTTGATGAGGTCCCAGTAGTTCATTTTTGCTTTTGTTTCCCTTGCCTCTGGAGATGGGTTAAGTAAGAAGTTGCTGTGGCCAAGATCAAAGAGGTTTTTGCCTGCTTTCTCCTCGAGGATTTTGATGGCTTCCTGTCTTACATTGAGGTCTCTTATCCATTTTGAGTTTATTTTTGTGTATGATGAAGAAAGTGGTCCAGGTTCATTCTTCTGCACGTCGCTGCCCAGTTTTCCCAGCACCACTTGCTGAAGAGACTGTCTTTATTCCATTGGATATTCTTTCCTGCTTTGTCAAAGATTAGTTGGCCATATGTTTGTGTGTCCATTTCTGGGTTCTCTATTCTGTTCTATTAATCTGAGTGTCCGTTCTTGTGACAGTACCATACTGTCTTGATGATTACAGCTTTGTAGTATAGCTTGAAGTCTGGGATTGTGATGCCTCCAGCTTTGGTTTTCTTTTTCAAGATCGCTTTGGCTATTTGGGGTCTTTTCTGGTTCCATACAAATTTTAGGATTATTTGTTCTACCTCCATGAAGAATGCTGGTGTTACTTTGATAGGGTGTTGCATTGAATATGTAGATTGCTTTGGGTAGTATCGACATGTTAACAATATTTGTTCTTCCTATCCAGGAGCATGGAATATTTTTCCATTTTTTTGTGTCTTCTTCAATTTCTTTCATAAGCTTTCTATAGTTTTCAGTGTATAGATTTTTCACCTCTTTGGTTAGATTTATTCCTAGGTATTTTATGGTTTTTGGTGCAACTGTAAATGGGATCGATTCCTTGATTTCTCTTTCTGTCGCTTCATTGTTGGCAACTGATTTCTGTGCACTGATTTTATATCCTGCAACTTTGCTGAATTCATGAATCAATTCTAGCAGTTTTTTGGTGGAATCTTTTAGGTTTTCCATATACAGAATCATGTCATCTGCAAAGAGTGAAAGTTTGACCTCCTCCTGGCTATTTCGGATGCCTTTTATTTCTTTGTATTGTCTGATTGCTGAGGCTAAGACTTACAATACTATGTTAAATAACAGTGTTGAGGATGGACATCCCTCACTTTTTCCTGACCTTAGGGGGAAAGGTCTCAGGTTTTCCCCATTGAGGATGATATTGGCATTGGGTCTTTCATATATGGTTTTTATGATCTCAAGTTATACTCCTTTTATCCCTACTTTCTTGAGGGTTTTTTAACAAGAAAGGATGCTGCATTTTGTCAAATGCTTTCTCTGCATCTATTGAGAGGATCATGAGGTTCTTGTCCTTTCTTTTATTGATGTGATGAATCACATTAATTGTTTTGTGGATATTGAACCAGCCCTGCATCAGGTATAAATCCCACTTGGTCGTGGTGAATAATATTTTTAATGTATTATTGGAACCAGTTGGCTAATATCATGTTGAGGATTTTCACATCCATGTTCATCAGGGAAATTGGTCTATAGTTCTCCTTTTTAGTGGGATCTTTGTCTGGTTTTGGATGTCTGAATCTCTTAACGTCAAGATATATCAGTTGTGACCTCAGGTGAATGGATTAATGATAAGATGGCAAAGGGTTGAAACTATTCCTTTTTACTCCATTCAGTTCTCTACCATCACTTTTAACAACAACAAAAATAGATTGCTTTTATGGTCAAGAAAACCTTACTAAAAAAAAAAAAAAACTAATGGAATCTCTAGACAGAACTGTCTGGCTCTGTTAGTGTGAAACACAAGCAGAGAATTATCACGGAACAGGGAGTACAGGTACTTTTGTCAGAGGGGTACTCCCCCAGTGCTCCACGCCCCAAATATTGGGAATGGAGTCATTAAATGCTAGGATCAAATTCCAACCAATAATAGTCTCTAGGCACGAAATGTCAGGGCTCTGGAAGCCTTTTGATTTGTTATCTTTACAGGCAATGGAGAAACACATTGTTTATCAGAAAGACATCAGTTTTTCACTCACCAGGAAAGAAAGAAAGAAAGAAAGAAAGAAAGAAAGAAAGAAAGAAAGAAAGAAAGAAAGAAAGA